>NC_136811.1:49231863-49296630 GCF_951216825.1 Electrona antarctica | reverse complement strand
TTCTCTAGCTCCCCCGTGTGGTTTTATTCCAAATACATTTCTAACTGTATATACTGTACAGTGTACAACACAGTGTGAATTCCCTGGTGTGAATTTAACCCATTTTGACCTGAGATCAGATTCTAAAAATGTCTTCTACATCCTGACAGTTTTCTGAAAAAGCTATGTTTCTATGTCAGTCGTTCTTCGATTTTTCAAAAATAGCAGACCTACAAGCTCGTAGCGCGCCACTCGGTGGCGCACTATGAGCTTGTAGATCTGCTAATTTTCAATAGCTAAAGCATAACATAATGCTAACACCAAAAGGGGTTCCCGCCCAAAATGGGTTAACTCTGAGAGTGTATAGTACACGTGACCCATACTACGCAGGGTCCATTTGGTTACATTGTACAATTCTCAGACCCCTTTGTACCGGTTGGGAACCGGTTCAGTTCAGAACGAGTTTTTAGTCCATGAGAAAGACCTCCAAAATTGGACCGTTCATTTTTAATTGAGTAGGCAAAACCATACCTAATATGGTAGTAGCTTTTTCATATTTTCTATATTTTGCATATTTTCCCACATAATGCCTAATTTGCATATTTAAATGTACAATTTCAGAAAATAATACAAAAAAAATCTTTGTCTTGGTGTAAGTAATCAACTGGGGAAGTTTCATGGTGATTATTAATAAACGTTTTACCTATTCACCCATAAATTCACAGATTGTTTTTAGTAATTCTGTGCATGATCATGACACTAGAGGTTCCAGTAATGGGCAGCTTGTGTTACCTCGCCCAAAATATAAATTTCTAAAGAGATCATTTATTTATAGATCATTGTCACTTTGGAATACCCTGCCTCAAAACCTCTGTTGCGTTTACAGTAAATTAACGTTTAAAAAGCATCTAAAATTCCATTTGACACAGTGAAGTGTTGTGTGTTTTTCGTTTTTTTTCGTTTTCACGCTCTAACTTGTAATCTTAGCAATTTTTATTTTAATTTTATCTGAACTAATGTAAGTTGAATACTGACTTTTTAACAAATGTGTATTTGTAATTGTATGTCTACTGTAATGTTTATTCTTATGTGGACCCCAGGAAGACTAGCTGGTTGCTATGCCACCAGCTAATGGGGATCCTTAATACAAATAAAAATCAAACCATCACGTATAGGCCTAATGTAGGTGAAAATTACAAAATGTGTGATAAATATGAAAAAGCTGCTCCTGGTGGAAGGGTTATCATATATATTGATCCTATAAACAATTTAATATAGGTATGGTTTTGCCCACTCAATTCATCTGGTCTGGCTCATGGACTAAAAACTGGTTCTGAACTGAACCGGTTCCCAACCGGTGGAAACTGGTTCTGAACTGAACCGGTTCCCAACCGGTGGAAAAGGGGCCTCAGAGAGGTGATGATTTTACTGTATACACTACAGAACATACAGTACATACACTATACAATGTATACATACACCATTTCCCCTCCATTTCCTTCCCCTGGGGGCAGTCCAGAGGGAGTGCTTTCTCCTGGGTGCAGTCCAGAGGGAGTGCTTTCTCCTGGGTGCAGTCCAGAGGGAGTGCTTTCTCCTGGGTGCAGTCCAGAGGGAGTGCTTTCTCCTGGGTGCAGTCCAGAGGGAGTGCTTTCTCCTGGGTTCAGTCCAGAGGGAGTGCGAACCTCATTGTTTAAAGTTACCGTCGGCCTTCAGCGCTATTCGACTTTGTGTGGCCAGTAAAGCTCTTTTTCAACTGTTACACACAGACACCTTAAGCGGAGATAAAGGACGATAAATCGACAGCGCAACTCGCCTTCCTCGTAGTGCACATGTGCACACAGAAACACACAATTTATGTTCTCCCCCTTTGCGAACGCACACACGCTCACACGCATGTACGTACGTATACACACGAGTATGCACGCACGCACGCACGCACGCACGCACGCACGCAGATGAGTGTCTCTGAGAAAGAGAGACTCTCTCTCTCTCTCTCTTTCTGTCTATGGCTTTATGGGGCGACCACAGCAGTTCCTTATCAGGCGTGGGCGGTCCGCTGTAGTTTATATCTGACAGGACCCTCCAGTCCAGATTCACCACCACAACAACTACAACTCACGCACGCACGCACGCACGCACGCACGCACGCACGCACGCACGCACGCACGCACGCACGCACGCACGCACGCACGCACGCAGACACACAGAGTCACAGACACACAGACACACACACACACACACACACACACACACTGACACACTGACACACACACACACTCTCCTCTGCTCCTAGTCAGCCAGGGTCACACAAACTGTGTGTGTGCATGTGCATGTGTGCGCGTGTATGGTTAATTACAGAGTTTATCCGTCGTATCTGTGGTCCACTGCCAAGACAGGCGGCCAGTGAATTGTTTTTCTGCCTTATATATATATATATATATATCTTTTCTTATTTTCTTTCCTCTTATCTCTATTTCTCCGCGCCTTGCCGTCTCATTTCAGTTTTTTCCTCTCCTCCTCGCGTCTGTCTACCTCCCCCCACCCCCCCACCCTCTCTCTCTCTCTCTCTCTCTCTCTCTGTGTCTCTCTCTCCTATTTATTTATTGCCCCGGGTTGCTTTGCTCTAAGCAGCACTTTGTCTCTCCATACTGGTAGTTGTAGTTGCCATGGTGACAGCTGGTCGGCTGTATAGGCGCCAAATCCATGGCACAGATTGCTAGACAACTGTTGTGTTTACAGTGGGCTGCTGCATTAGGAGGCTCTGTTTGCCTTTTACCACTTAAACTCTATAGACTTCATTGACTAAGCCGCCTGTCTTTCCTGTCTTTGCCCCAAGTCTCTTCGCCAATAATCGACGTCTTTTCACTGAATGTCCACCCGTTATGAAGCCAGGATTCAAGTGCTTGAGGAGGGGACACAATGGTCAGAATGAATGGAGGAAAGTGGAGTCCGTAGACTGAAGGAAAATGTGTTATTTTCTTTTATTGTGTTCATGTAATTATTTTTCTCCCGTCAACCTTGGCAAATTGCAGCCTCATTCAGGAGATTTAAACAAGGGCCCTTCAGTCATTAAAATGTAATCTAGCTCTCGTTCTAATAAGTGCATCGAAGGTCTCTTTGAATCTTTGCCACTCGAATTTGTGGGCTGATGTCTAAATGCATGCAACAGTTTGTGATGCCGTTCATTCGCGCGTTGGGGCTCACGGTTCACCATAAGCACCTGTTGATTAAATTCAGATTCACTGCAACGCAAGGAAATCAAGGAACTTCATTTGAAGTAAAGTCGCCACTTAACCCATTTTGACCTGAGATCAGATTAAAAAAATGTCTTCTACATCCTGACAGTTTTCTGAAAAAGCTATGTTTCTATGTCAGTCGTTCTTCGATTTTTCAAAAATAGCAGACCTACAAGCTCGTAGCGCGCCACTCGGTGGCGCGCTATGAGCTTGTAGTTCTGCTATTTTTCAATAGCTAAAGCATAACATAATGCTAACACAAAAAGGGGTTCCCGCCCAAAATGGGTTAACATTTCAAAGACTAACGTACCTAATAGTGTGAGAGCCTATTAACAATCTCTTTTATATTTTAACATTTCATTAATTATCAGTTGCGCACCCATAGGTTTTTAGCTGTGGCTTTCAGCAGTACAAAATACAAGTGCTTCATTTGTTTATTTGAGAGGTACATTGTTCATGAACAATGCATTCAAATACAGAACACTGCCAAGAAAGCAATGTACTGTAAATATACAAGGTGTTAGCAGAATGCTAATTCACACTCCCTGACGCACAACAATGAAACACATACCCCGTAAAACAATACAAGATACAAACAGAATGCTAAATAAGTAAAGTAATAAGTAACATAGTGCAAAGTATACATAAATAAAACTCAACTTTAATACTGACTAAAATACTGTAGCGTTAAATAAAGAACACTAAAATATTGTTGGGCCAGTTATGGCCACGTTGTTGAGGCGCATACAGTAGGCTTTGATGCCTGGCAGTGTGTCCCGGGTTCCCAAGTTGCCAAGACCTCATTCCCAAGACCTCATTCCCAAGACCTCATTCCCAAGACCTCATTCCCAAGACCTCATTCCCAAGACCGCGGATGGATTTGCTGCATATCACTAGTGTCTCGTCGCCAACACATCTGTGACACGCGCACACACACACACACACACACACACACACACACACACACACACACACACACACACACACACACACACACACACACACACACACACACACACACACTACAAAATCAATAAAAGCAGCGGAGTGGTTTCTGTAGGCTATACTGTACATTATGTAAACAGTTCAAAGCATAGAACCTGGATTAAGAAAACCAGTTTCTTGACCCATCTCTCGGTTGTATCTTTGTGTATCTGTGTGTTTGTCTCCGCTGCTGGTGGGGCTTTCCGTCCACTCTGTAATGTTATATCGCAATCCTAAATTGAAGGGTTTGTTGACTCAAAGGGGGATTTGAGGGCTTATTGTGTTTGCTGGCACACAACAGGTGAAAAGGTTCACTGTCTTAACTCTGGAGGGTTTCCAGAGCTAAGTCTAAGTCTGAGAGGGTACAAATGGAACCAAATGGACCTGTGGTGCGTGCGTGGTATGCCGTCCATGTACTGTATTTACCCTCGCTGTCGGAGTTACAAAAACTCTTTTAACCCATGTTGGTGTTAGCATTATGTTATGCTTTAGCTATTGAAAAATAGCAGATCTACAAGCTCGTAGCGCGCCACCGAGTGGCGCGCTACAAGCTTGTAGGTCTGCTATTTTTGAAAAATCAAAGAACGACTGACATAGAAACATAGCTTTTTCATAAAACTGTCAGGATGTAGAAGACATTTATAGAATCTGATCTCAGGTCAGAATGGGTTAAGCCACCACCACCTGCACCTATTGACCATGGATCAGTTAAATCAGGTGTGTTTGTGTGTGTTGAGTTTTATACAAACTGTACATTGTGTAAGTACAGTTACGGTGCGGAAAACAGCTATTGTTTTAGCCAGAATACCCATCAATATTTGTGGAAGATGTGGCATTATTTCAAGCATGCGTGTGCTGTGAGACGCTGGCGAACCCTGACTCCAGACTCCATGGGTGTCTAGTAGAATGATGTCTTTTAAATCAGTGATTCTCAAACTTTTTCATGGCAAGGACCCCCAAAATGATTTGTATTTGGCCAGAATGTTCAATAGCAGATGATCTTGTAGATCTGCTATGTTTGAATAGCCAACGCTGATATCTAAAATGACAGATGCTTTCCCGGTTATATATATATATATATAAAAAAAGAGAAACAAAGGCATTGGTTATTTAATAACCATGTTTTAGGATGCGTAACATTATGTAAAGGTGGGACATTCTCTTGTGGCCACAGGTAGGTTATTCCATGATATATAGCCTGCATTGATAGGACGTTGTGCCCGTTTGGGTCCATCTGTGGCACAGCGTTGATGTTGTCGACTAAAACTATGACACTAATGAAAACTAAATAAAAACTAAATAACACAAATGACTCTCAGTCATAACTGGCAGGTGCAACAAGCTCTTGTAGCACCCGTTTTTGTTAATTTCCAACGTTATTTTGTTGGTTCACTCACTGTGTGCATTTTTACGATTTTTCAAAAATAGCAGACCTACAAGCTCGTAGCGCGCCACTCGGTGGCGCGCTATGAGCTTGTAGATCTGCTGTTTTTCAATAGCTAAAGTATAACATAATGCTTAGTTAAAACACCAAAAGGGGTTCCCGTCCAGAATGGGTTAAACATTAAATTCCCATTGACAATGAATGGATAATTTACGTCATATGTTGACGAGCAAAGCGGCTAATTTCTGTCCTACACAAAGATTATATTCCCATTGCCAATGAATGGAGAATTTACGTCATATGTGTCTGAGCAAATAGACATGTTACGTCACTTCACATGGGTGTGATTTTTTTAAATCTGTATGATTGCAATAAAAGGAAAGCCTTACGGTGTGTTCCCACCGAAAGATAAAAATATGTGTTGGAGCAGAGATATTGCATACAAAGTCAATGCAAAGGAGGATCGGTGCCACGTTGCATCTAGTGCCGCGAATGGAGCGACAAGTACAAAACGTTTTGTCACTTCGGTGTCTTCGCTTCAGCTGGGAAAATCCCGACTGAGGTGATGTTCTCCCCCCGCACCCAATTCGTCAATCAGCGCTGATGTTGTTCTTTAGCATATATGTTTGGTTTGATTGATCCAGCTCCAACCCGACTGGCAACACAGAAATACAACACAAAAGCCCTTGCAGAGGCACAGCTAGAAGCTGATTCTACTGCCTATATGATCAATACAGTAATATAGAAAGCATCTTGGAGGGGTCCCTGTGTGTAGTCACATTTCTGCCTGCAAAACAAAACAAGCTGCAGAATAGGTATTTGAGTCATCAAACTGTGATCTATTTACTTCCGAGTCCCCGGTCTTGCCTAGCGGGAGGTCCCACTCAGTGTGTGTTTTTCACCACTTGATTCCAAACGATCACACATACAGTACAACTGCTAGATTAAAACTTTGTGGCATTTTTGGGGCGACTGTGGCTCAGGAGGTAGAGCAGGTCGTCCAATGATCCATGGGTCGGTGGTTCGAATCCCGGCTTCTCCTGGCTACATGTCGAAGTGTCCTTGGGCAAGACACTGAACCCCAAATTGCTCCCGATGTGCTGGTTGGTACCTTGCATGGCTTCCGCTGCAATCGGTGTATGAATGTGTGTGTGAATGGGTGAATGTAATGCACAATCTATGTAAAGCTCCTTGGATAAAGGCGCTATATAAATGCACCATTTACCATTTGTTATTAGAATCCGGTACCGAGTGTTTCCACAAGATCTGTGGTAATTGATTGACAGCATGAAGGGGCGATTAGTTGAATACGCAAATGAACACTTTTGTCCCATCGCCCAGCGACCAAGTGATTCAAGCTATTAGAAAAATATTTGCAGGATTCTGGCGGGTAATGGGCTTTGATAATGAGACCAACTAGACGGTGCACGTGAGTTTAGAATGCAAAGCACCGCTTGTTTATACGATACCTTTTGTAGCCATCTGTCGTCAGAAACAGCTGACATTGTGTTGATGACGAACATGGGCATAAACAAATGGCGTTCTACTGTACACGCTGCTACAGTACGTATATTGGCTAAGTGGCACAAGCTAGCAATAACAAGCTAACGAGCGTGTCTGTCAGCAGCACAGTTGTTCCTTCAGTCTTTTACTGTGAATGCAGGGTTTGTCTGGAAGATTTGCAGAAAGGCTTGTAAACTTGTAGCATTAAAACCATTCATAGATTCCCATGGGGCGCAAATAGAGGGGACATAAAAACACCCGTGAGCTGCTTGGGATGTTCACGAGGTCCAACAGACTCCAGACTGTTTGTTTTATGTCGTACTCCTTGAGGCTTTGAGGCATTATTAACCCATTTTGGGCGGGAACCCCTTTTGGTGTTAGCATTATGTTATGCTTTAGCTATTGAAAAATAGCAGATCTACAAGCTCGTAGCGCGCCACCGAGTGGCGCGCTACGAGCTTGTAGGTCTGCTATTTTTGAAAAATCGAAGAACGACTGACATAGAAACATAGCTTTTTCAGAAAACTGTCAGGACGTAGAAGACATTTTTAGAATCTGATCTCACGTCAAAATGGGTTAATTTATATATTTTTTCAGCGACAGTTGATATGCGGTTGTGCTATACATACCTGTATCTGTTTGAATGGTGTGCGGAAGATAATGTCATGGTCAGAAATCTAAGATTGTCCCTATCCTTTTGGACAAATGGTAACATGGGATGTCATTCTTTTTTTAAATGACCCATATTCTTAGACTTGGAGACTTGTCATGTTGCTGTGCAAGATAAAATACCACCATTTTTTCCTACTCAGTCTGTGTCTCATAGGAAGGCTGTGGGCAGTTCAGAAACCCGTCCACCAGTGACATCATCGATGGTGAATCCAAGCTAATAGAAACGGCAGGCTTTCTTTTCCTGAAAAGTTGCAATGCAAAAGTTGAAGCCATCGATAATACAAATCTAAATATATTTTTAAACAAATCTTGTTTAAAAAAAAATCTGCCTAATGATGATGTCACTGGTGGACGGGTGTCCGAACTGCCCAAAGCCCTCCTATGAGACACAGACTGAGTAGGAAAAAATGGTGGTGTTTTATCATGAACATTAGTGAGGACCAATTATATGAAGAGATGTTGAAAAGTGGTGAAGTGGTCCTTTCAGCTCTTATTGTTCCACATCAAAGCTGTATGAGGATGAATCTGCTGATGAGAAAATGTGACAATTAGAAGCATCAGTTTGTCAGACAATGAGATGTGTTTTCTTTATTCATGGATTAACCAGCTCCACAGTGGCCTTGTGGTTAGAGTGTCTGCCCTGAGATTGGGAAGTCAAGACATACTAGCATCATCATGTCCAGGAGTACTTGTCAAGATGCCTCACGCTAAAGAAACAGGAGATAGGCTCCAGAGTCCTGACCTATTGTATGGGCCACATGGCTCATGCGCCGTTTGTTCTCAAGGGGTGCTTTAAACAACGTATTGTTCAATGTTTTGTCCCAACGAGGGTCTTGAAAACAGCGCAGCCGCCAGCCTGATCAACTCCTCAACAGCAAGCAGGTGTTCTTTTAAGCCTCCATGTGAGAAGAGAGTGGATATGATGGCAGCGTTCCAAGTGTCAACGCTCGTATTAAGTAGGAGAAATTCTGAGCTCAAAGTGATTTTAAAGCGAGCCAGCATGAAGACGATAAGGTGATAGACCACACGGGTTGTCAAGAACATGCATATCTCTTTGAACTGCAAAAGAGTTGGGATGGGAGATATCATGTGGCTTAGATTTCAGAGGTTTATACTATAAGCCTTATATGGGACTCATGAATACAAATGTGGAAAGACTCAAATGTGGATGAATCCACTTAATTGGGAGAGGCGTATTAAAGTTGCATTGGTATCAGGTAGTGCGAAAAGATTTGGTGAAAGGGAACGTTTAGCCTCGACAGAAATAATCACAGCTCCCCCAATCCATGACTACAGTATAGCTGCACTGCTCAGTTCTGCTTTCTCAGTCCCTTTCTCTCTCTCTCTGCCTCTGTCTTTTCCCCTTGCTGTCTCCTTTTTTTTCTCTTCCTGCCTCTCCGTGTCTCCTCCGCTTTGCCCAGAGTCTCAGCCCATTTGTGCAGAGTGGCTGAGAGAAGACGAGAGCTCTCTCCACATTTAATGAAGGCTTACAGCGAGGCCACACATTGTAACCTTGGTTGTCTTCCGTCTCTCCCCTCAATACCTTCCCATCCTGCCCTTTTATGACTCACACACACACGTGCACGCACGCACGCGTGCACGCACGCACGCACGCACGCACGCACGCACGCACGCACGCACGCACACACACACACACTTTCTCACTCGCTCGCACTTTTTTTTCCAGTTTTTACAGTTGAAAGTTAATGTAGCAAGCTACTGTAGAAAAGGAAGCCCACTCAGATTGGCACAGAGTCTGGTCTCTCCTCAACTCCCATGCCGAAGCCTGTCTGGACCCAGTCAAGTGTAAAGGACTGCTAGGTGGGGGTGTGACCCTGCCAGTGGCCCCATGTAATCAGCTCCTATAGGGAAATCTCTGGACCTGAGCTCTTATTAGGAGAGTGAGTGGGCTAATTTATATAACTAACAAACTACAGTAGTGAGAATGGATGTGGGCGGCTTTTTTTTAAATTGCACTAGCACCCAGGTTGAGACGACGTTAATGCAGCAGTTGAAATGAGAGGATCATACACTGACATAATGTAGTAAAGGAAAGAGTGGGGATGGATGGGGAGGTGGAGGTGTTGCAGAGAGAGAGAGAGAGAGAGAGAGGGGGGAGAGAGAAATGCTTGGCAACGGAAACCTGATAACAAGATGAAGTGCTGACTACTTTCTGTGGAAGTTCTGGGAAGTTGTGCGAACTTCTCCTTATCAGAGAGACGTACTGTACTGTACCTGGAGAAGCTAAAGTTCAGTGTACTTTTAAACAGTCCTGGGGTTAAGGGACGCAGCCTTTAGAGGCCTGGCCAGAGGCAACTACTACTAGACCACAATAACTTATTTTATCCATGAGGTCAGATATAAATGTACTTTTAGAGTGTGGGTGTGGGTGTACGTGTGTATACACAGTCACATATACTATACAGTATATACACAAACTTAACCCATTTTGACCTGAGATAAGATTCTAAAAATGTCTTCTATATCCTAACAGTTTTCTAAAAAAGCTGTTTCTATGTCGGTCATTTTTCAAAAATAGCAGAGCTTGTAGATCTGCTATTTTTCAATAGCTAAAGCATAACACAATGCTAACACCAAAAGGGGTTCCCACCCAAAATGGGTTAACACTCTGTCTACACCATCGGTGGAGTGAACACGTGCGCACCAACATGTACACATGTACGCACTGGCATTGTGGAGGCTTCCGTGCGTTGTCGGTTTTGCCTTGACGAGCCATTAGTCTTCGTTCACGTATCGGAAAACAGCGAATAACTCTCCCTCATCCGACATTTACCCCTGCACCACCTCCTACTCCCACACCTCCCTCCCGCTCTCTGTGGCCACGCTAGTTGTCATGGAAACAGCCGAGGGGACTTGGAGAGGTTCCTGGCATGTCGATGATGCCAGCGTGCGGGCGGGTGGCTGGCACGCAGGCATCGCTCACACTCTCACAGGTCCCCTCGTCCCACTGTGACCGGAAAGAGAGAAGATGGGGCTTAATGACACAGGAGGGAGGTGGTGGGGGGTTGTCCACAGACGGACGGATTGGACAGACAGACCATCACCTTTAAATCTTTAAATCGTCAGAGCAAAGCTGAAGAGACGAGCAGAGCGAGAGACTCGCAGGCCGATACAGAGAGATGTTTGGTGAAACAGTATGGACAGATTGCTGGGCAAGATGGACAGATTGCTGGGAAAGATAGATAGATAACTGCATTAGTAATTGGTAGCTATAAATGCTGACTGTGGGGGAGAAAAGCTGCCACTGGTATATGCATTTCTATAGCGCCTTTCTTCAAAGAGAATTAGAATGTGAATGGGGTTCATAAAATAAACCATTCACAGTCACACACATTCACACCAGTCACCACTCACCAACCTTTGTAAACCACACCTGTTTACAACCTGTTCATTGTGAGCAGTTGGAGTGTTTTGCGCGAGGACACAAGGACAGGAGTAGGGCTGGTATCCTTTGGGATTTCAACGATTCCCTCTCAACGGTCCCCTTCCACGATTCCTATAGGGGGTTCCAAATGGACCCTTATAGGATTGTTACTCTGAGAGTGTAGAAATGGAACCCAATGGACCCTTATGGATCCATTGGGTTCCATTTGTAAACTCTCAGATGGTCCTTGAAATTAAAAAGTTTGATAACCACCGTTATTGTAGCAGACGTGAAGTCCACATACCAGCTGTGACAGTTTAATAAAAACCGGTTCCGGAAAACGGTTCCAAATGCGATGAATGCGGTTCCTCAGTTTCAGCGAGCCACGAATCGAACCAGGAACCTTCCTGTTCTTAGTCAGCTGCTCTTGAGCTGCTGCCGCCTCAGCATCACTACCCCTCCCACTCGGAACACAGAGAAATTGACCATTTTGAGTGGTGCAACCACTCCAAGGAACAGCAATGTCTGTGACTCGTGTTAACCTATGTTTGTGTGTGACTCATGTGTGACTCATGAGTACCAGTAGGGGCGCTGTTGTGCCAGAAACAGAGACAGAGAGATAGTATTGCACTGTTGCCTGCTAATGAGAGCGAGAGAGAGAGAGAGAGAGAGAGAGAGGGAGCTAATGAGAGAGAGAGAGAGAGAGAGAGAGAGAGAGAGAGAGAGAGAGAGAGAGAGAGGAGAGGGGGAGGGAGAGAGGGAGAGAGGGAGAGGGGGTGGGGATTTGCACCACTCAGTTCACACAGGTGTAATTTTACTCTAGGTTCACCTAGCTATAGGGCTACATTATTCAACGTCAAACGTCACGGCACTTCTCTCTCTGTTGTTAGCAAACAGTGTAATACTGCAAAGTGAGCTGCCTTAGAGCTTGTGTTCTTGTGTTGAGACTTGAGAGAGCTCATTCTGCAGGACACAGTTCTGGCTGGTTATTGCACGCTCATCAGATATCGCATTCAGCAGAGTTACGCATTTATTCTCACCATCGTTTGCTTGTGTCATGCATAGCTACATGTACAGTATGGCCGCTCATTGTATAGAAATGGCTATTTCAGCATCAAGTATAGATCCAAAAGATTGATTTCAATTTTGCTGTAATATATACATATATATAAATACTGTAGGCTAAATAGCGCAATTGAGGCAAACAATGGCGTGTTTTCTATATGCGTCTCTTTGTGTGTTTTTGTGAGGTAATTAAGAAAGCACTTTGGCCCGCACGCCGTTTGCCAGGGCTTCCATTTAGATTAAGCAGCAGGTCCAATTAGGAGCAGAAGCTTCCTTTCTGTGAGTGCGCCAGTCTCTAATGGCTGGCTAGATTGATTTAAATGCAAACTAGAGAGGATTTAATGAACTGCTTTTACAGAAAGTGTTTAATAGGAATTTCCACACTCGCAGACAGGTTGGCAAACAACTCACACACCATTAATTATGCATTGTTGTATTTTTCAATGAATGAGAAACAGAGCGTAATTGCAGCAGAATAATGGCCTCTAAGCAACCCTTAAAAGAACAGGTTTATTGAAATTGGATACAGGTGAGGAAGTGTTTATGCAGGTCAGTCTTGGGCGTTTAAGGGAAGTCAAACAAAAATAAAGTGACATTATCGAAGTCAGTGGCTTGTGTAAGCTAATTTCTAAGATATATGCAGACCGCTGTTCTGTACAAATCGTTATACAAGGTCTTACAAATTCAATAACATACAGTACCAGTAGCCTAACTGCTGCGTCAATTTTGACGCCAGAAGTGGACTTTGTTAGATTGACACGGGCAGTGGCAGACGTGATGTACATTTCTTTCGGCAGACATCTGGCTGAGGGGGCTGACAAACATCAGCCAGCAGAGATGATGTGTGTGTTAACCGGAGTGGGTAATCATGCCTGGCGGCATTGATGCAAGTTGGCCAAGTTGGTGCATTTGAAATGAGCAGGGCTGAGCGGAGGAGGGCCTCCCACCTCCCGGGGCTGGCAGGCACCGGGCTCTTCATTACTGGATCCATAGTTCCATACTGCTAGCTCTCCTTCCTGCAGATGGCACCAGCGATTGAAGTCTGAAGAGACACGCTGTTACTGTAGCTAGAGAACACTATTCACCCTGCCATGACTTGCACATTTTTTCCCCACAACAGTTTGGAGTTCTCCCCCCCCCCCCCCCCCCCCCAGTTGAAACGGATACCATAAACATTGTTTTAATTCAGTATGTCATTGCTCACGGGAGGTTTTTATGTCCAGGCGTTAACCCATTCTGACCTGAGATCAGATTCTAAAAATGTCTTCTACATCCTGACAGTTTTCTGAAAAAGCTATGTTTCTATGTCAGTGGTTCTTCGATTTTTCAAAAATAGCAGACCTACAAGCTCGTAGCGCGCCACTTGGTGGCGCGCTATGAGCTTGTAGATCTGCTATTTTTCAATAGTTAAAGCATAACATAATGCTAACACCAAAAGGGGTTCCCGCCCAAAATAGGTTAAAGCAATTCGCTTCACAAGTGGGCTTTAGTGCTTTTCTGAAGAAGAAAAAAATGTTTTCTTTATTTGGAATACTGTATATTATGCCATATAATAGAGTTCAGTTCAACTTCTTTGTTATATAGCTGTTATTACTGACTTACTTATTATTTTAATTGATCACAAAATATTGAGTGTAATTTAGCAATGTTAGCTGCAAAGCTTCTATGCTGTATAGGTTCATTGATTAGCTAGTATTCAATAGTTTCAATGTATAGATTATTCTTTTGACCAGCGTTTATAGATTTGACTGATGCTTGGTTCCTAGCCTCGGAAACCCAGACGTTTTTATTTCCAGGGAGGAAAAAAAAGTCTGGGTCCGAGTCCACTTCAATTCGGCATAGAGTAGCGCAAACATCGCTCACTCTCTGCTGATTTCTGATCGTCTGCACCTTTGTTAAATTCACACACAGTCACACGCACACACACACACACACACTCCTCTCTCTCTCTGTCGCTCTAAGTAATTAGTCTCATGTCGCGCAGCTGCGCATAGTTTCTCCCGGCGGATCCTGTCGGGAGCTGCCTATGCCATAAAAAGCATAGGTGAGTTCCAGGCTACTTGGTTTTCCTGGCTTTCCTGCGATCCTAGTTTACGAGGCACTACACTGTCTCTCTGCATTTGATGTGATGTGATTACTGTACTTATCCTACGTTGCTCTGCTAAATGCCTACACCCGGTGCGTTAGGGAGGTATATACGTAGGAAGCAGTGAGACACCCGGTGCGTTAGGGAGGTATATACGTAGGAAGCAGTGAGACACCCGGTGCGTTAGGGAGGTATATACGTAGGAAGCAGTGAGACAGCAGGTGCGTTAGGGAGGTATATACGTAGGAAGCAGTGAGACACCCAGTGCGTTAGGGAGGTATATACGTAGGAAGCAGTGAGACACCAGGTGCGTTAGGGAGGTATATACGTAGGAAGCAGTGAGACAGCACCCGGTGCGTTAAGGAGATATATACGTAGGAAGCAGTGAGACAGCAGGTGCGTTAGGGAGGTATATACGTAGGAAGCAGTGAGACACCCGGTGCGTTAGGGAGGTATATACGTAGGAAGCAGTGAGACAGCAGGTGCGTTAGGGAGGTATATACGTAGGAAGCAGTGAGACAGCAGGTGCGTTAGGGAGGTATATACGTAGGAAGCAGTGAGACACCCGGTGCGTTAGGGAGGTATATACGTAGGAAGCAGTGAGACACCCGGTGCGTTAGGGAGGTATATACGTAGGAAGCAGTGAGACACCCGGTGCGTTAGGGAGGTATATACGTAGGAAGCAGTGAGACACCCGGTGCGTTAGGGAGGTATATACGTAGGAAGCAGTGAGACAGCAGGTGCGTTAGGGAGGTATATACGTAGGAAGCAGTGAGACACCCGGTGCGTTAGGGAGGTATATACGTAGGAAGCAGTGAGACAGCAGGTGCGTTAGGGAGGTATATACGTAGGAAGCAGTGAGACAGCACCCGGTGCGTTAGGGAGGTATATACGTAGGAAGCAGTGAGACAGCAGGTGCGTTAGGGAGGTATATACGTAGGAAGCAGTGAGACACCCGGTGCATTAGGGAGGTATATACGTAGGAAGCAGTGAGACAGCACCCGGTGCGTTAGGGAGGTATATACGTAGGAAGCAGTGAGACACCCGGTGCGTTAGGGAGGTATATACGTAGGAAGCAGTGAGACACCCGGTGCGTTAGGGAGGTATATACGTAGGAAGCAGTGAGACACCCGGTGCGTTAGGGAGGTATATACGTAGGAAGCAGTGAGACACCCGGTGCGTTAGGGAGGTATATACGTAGGAAGCAGTGAGACACCCGGTGCATTAGGGAGGTATATACGTAGGAAGCAGTGAGACAGCACCCGGTGCGTTAGGGAGGTATATACGTAGGAAGCAGTGAGACACCCGGTGCGTTAGGGAGGTATATACGTAGGAAGCAGTGAGACACCCGGTGCGTTAGGGAGGTATATACGTAGGAAGCAGTGAGACCCGGTGCGTTAGGGAGGTATATACGTAGGAAGCAGTGAGACACCAGGTGTGTTAGGGAGGTATATACGTAGGAAGCAGTGAGACACCCGGTGCGTTAGGGAGTTATATACGTAGGAAGCAGTGAGACACCCGGTGCGTTAGGGAGGTATATACGAAGGAAGCAGTGAGACAGCACCCGGTGCGTTAGGGAGGTATATACGTAGGAAGCAGTGAGACAGCCGGTGCGTTAGGGAGGTATATACGTAGGAAGCAGTGAGACAGCCGGTGCGTTAGGGAGGTATATACGTAGGAAGCAGTGAGACAGCAGGTGCGTTAGGGAGGTATATACGTAGGAAGCAGTGAGACAGCAGGCATGGAGGTGTGAAGCAACAATATGGTACATCCAGTGATGCCAACTCTGCTTATTATAAGCTGCACTTAGCTCTTGTTTTTTCTGTAAATATTGGTAGTTGCTTCTTTTGGGGGGCTTGTTTTCTGAAGTGTAGTTACTTATCTAGGCTTGCTTCCTATGAATGTTGTTTAACCCATTATGTTTCTATGGCAGTCGTTCTTCGATTTTTCAAAAATAGCATGAGCTTGTAGATCTGCTATTTTTCAATAGCTAAAGCATAACATAATGCTAACACCAAAAGGGGTTCCCGCCCAAAATGGGTTAAACCAGTGGCTTTCTAACATTTTCATGTCAAGGACTCCCATATTAATATGTATTTGTCAGCATTCTGAACATTGACAGATTCTCAGAGCATGTAATCCGAACACACCCATAGTATTATTAGTACAATGGAATACTTATGTATGCTCTGCCACTCCTCAACTTAACCCATTAAAACCGGGAAAGCATCTGTGTCATTTTGGAATTTAGTGTTGGCTTTTCAAAAATATACACACTTACAGTGTGTCACTGCGTCCAGATTTGAACTCCTACATTGCTATTTTTGTTTTTACATTTATGATTAATTTTGAATAATTTTGAATTCCGAGAATGTTTGAGAACTGCTGATTGAGAAGGCATTTGTAGAATCGCCCTCAGGTCTCAACACAACAACATAACATGGAGGACAGAACACACCATCCAATTATAATTCATAATTATACATTACTCGCGTAATATTTAGATCTGGTGGTTTTGAAGGAATAAGCCATGTTTAGTGATGATGTTCACAAATCTTACAAAAGACTGCATTGAGAGAGAGGGGGGGGGGGGTGTTATATCATGTTTTTCTGTTAGATTGCAAACTCTGATTCACCTATTTTAATGAACCTGGTTCTCATGCACCGTGTGCAGCACCCTCCTACGCATGTGGTGATTGATTGATTGTGCGTAGTGTGTATTAACACTATTAATTGCTATGCACCCACTATGCATTCAGGCCTTTGTTAAGTGTTTAATTACTTGGCTTTTCTCACGCGTTTCAACACTAATTAATGAGAGTGTTTATCCTGTGTTTACTCCGCCCCGATGAAGACCTGTGTAGGTCTGGGTCCAAACAATAACAATAACAATCGTTTTTCTTCTTTTTTCTTCTTTCTTACTTTTTGAGTGCCCGGATAATCCGTTTTTTGAGTGGTGCAACCACTCCAAGGAACAGCAATGTCTGTGACCTGTTTGTGTGTGTGTGACTCATGTGTACCAGTAGGGGCGCTGTTGTGCCAGAAACAGACAGATAGATAGTATTGCACTGTTGCCTGCTAATGAGAGAGAGAGAGGGGGGAGTGGGGGGGATTTGCACCACTCAGTTCACACGGGTGTGATTTTGTTCTCTACGATTGCATCCCGCTGGATCCAGAAGCACCACTGATAGTCTCTGTGAGCACCTGGTCATTCTGTTTTCTTAGATTGACCTATACTCGCCTGTGGCCGTCGGACACCGGCCTACTTGGGAACGATGCAATAGTATGCAATACCCGTTGTCATAGCACCCCTTTTAACCGCCTGTCTGTGTCCCATATTATGAAGATCTCTGTATCTGTCTGTCTGAAAAGTGAAATGGTTAAGTAATTTAATGGCAGGTGTGGGGTTGCCATGGCAATCAATTGGCTGAGGCAGAGGCTGGGAATTCTACAGGTGAGGGGACAACCGTGTATCTGACCGACTCCAGGCCGGGCGCTGCACTCCCTGTGGTGGTGTAGAACGTGTGTGTCAAATTTGAATTCGGTGGGGCGAACGTTTAACGAGCTACGTGGATTACAGACGTGCACACGTACACACACACACACACACACACACACACACACACACACACACACACACACACACACACACACACACACACACACACACACACACACACACAATTCAATTCAATTCAAAGGGCTTTATTGGCATGAGAAAACTTTTACATTGCCAAAGCAGAAAGCATAATACAGCAATACAATCAAAACAAAAAATATGTACATTTGAACGTCAGAATCTTCAATAGATCAATTTCTATGTACCAAGATCATTGGATGCAAGTATAGTGCAGGAATATACACAATGATTAGTCTTTAGGGTGGTTGTGTTCCGTTTGATATCCTTCTCCTATCACAGCAACGCACAAATCTTGCTGCTGTGTTTGCGCACACACACGCACACGCACACGCACACGTACACACACACACACGTACAGAGACGTGGTGCATTTATTGTATTCTGGGACAATCTCATCATGCCCCGGAGCCACATTGTAGCTGAGCGTTAAAGCAGTTGAATGACAGACTCTCTCTAATGATGGCTGTTCTTACTGTCCTCTTACTGTCTTACTGTTCTTACTGTCCTCTTACTGTCTTACTGTTCTTACTGTCCTCTTACTGTCTTACTGTTCTTACTGTCCTCTGAGCGTTAAACCAGTTGAATGACAGACTCTCTCTAATGATGGCTGTTCTTACTGTCCTCTTACTGTCTTACTGTTCTTACTGTCCTCTGAGCGTTAAAGCAGTTGAATGACAGACTCTCTCTAATGATGGCTGTTCTTACTGTCCTCTTACTGTCTTACTGTTCTTACTGTCCTCTGAGCGTTAAAGCAGTTGAATGACAGACTCTCTCTAATGATGGCTGTTCTTACTGTCTGCTGTCCTTGTTCTGCTGCTGCTGCGGCGTTCCGTCTGTCACCCTGACTATAGTGACGGCCATTTGTCCACGCTGTATGCTTTGTTTGCTGTTTGCTGCTTTATTATGGCATACGGAAAATACGTCTGCCTGCCAGAAGTGTCTTTCAGATAATGTGTTTCGTCTTGTGTCGGGTGGAAATCTCACTGTTACTTGTCAGGATTTCAAATTCAAAAACAGCGAAAGTAGCAGATTGTCAAGCTCAGAATGTGTCGCTTCACGCCGTGCTTTGAGCTTGAGGATGTGCTACTTTTGATGCTTTTGTGTGACGCTGTAGTGCAGGGGTGGGCAACTGGCGTCCCGGGGGCCACATGCGGCCCCCACCTTCACTTAATGTGGCCCGCAGGTTAATATCAGAATACTGATTGCTTTAATTATACTTAATGACTAGTATTAAATGACTAGTACTTAACGACTAGTATTAGTAGTATTGTCTTTTTGTGTACAATTTGTATTTAGTTCATAAAGTTATCATAACTAAAACTAAATCCATTTGAAAATCAATGAGAAGGTTACTTTTCAGGATTCCAATTTTTAAAAAAGCAAAAAATAATTCAGTATTTCAATTCAAATATAGCAAAAATAGCCGATCTACAAGCTCAAAACGCGTCGCAGCGCTACGACAGTAATATGCAATGGGGCCCTCTGGAGTGAGTGTGGAAATATAGTGGCTCTCTCCATCGTCAGTTGCCCACCCCTGCAGTAGTGTGATCAAGTAGGCCGTTCATTTACAGAAAAACACAAAGTTAGAATAGAGGTTAGGCGTGTGACATCATCGTACCCGGAAGTTATGCGGGAACGCCTACTGAGTGGCAAAAAAATTAACTTTCTGGCCTTTATCAACCCATATATCCAAACAGAAAAGTCCTATATTAACACCCCGAACGCCCGGGGGTATTTGTAATCATTATATCAGGACGCCCAGCGATTTGTTTCTTCAGGACCTATTTCAAGGTGGCTCCGCGCCATTTTGGGAAGTAGCTTGAAGTAGCTAGATGTAGCCAAAACACCCACGAGGCGATCGACAACAACGGGAGGTATGATTAATTCTAACACGACTAGGGACGGGACCGTGATGGGCCGCTAAAAACATAATCTTTGATTAGAATTGGACGGATTGATTTGGATCAAGAGTTATTCACGTTTTAAGATTTTCTGTCTCATCCACTAAAATGGGGGGGGGGGCATTTTGGATTATCCTCTTTCTATCTGCAACATTTTTGTTTCATAAAGATCCACCATGTACATGAGCTACTTTCTGTCAAGAGAAATTCCGTGCAGGTGTCAGATGATTATTTTTTCTAAATGTCAGAGTTTGGAAGGACTCGTTTTCAATAACACAACATCCTGCTGCTTCCTGCATTATGTGACATTTAGAAACAGGTGGTACGCTGAAGGACCGCTGAACGATTAACATCCAGAGCTTGCAAACTCCAACGCTCCATGCTGTTCAATGTTTTGCCACTCAATGTTTTGCCACTGAGGGGGGGCGTGTCCTGGTGCAAAAGTGTGCATACTCTATATACTGTAGCATGGGTTCCCAAAGTGGGGTCCGGGGACCCCTGGGGGTACTTGAGGGAGTTCCAGGGGGTACCTAGCTCAATTAGAGATTGAAACCAAATGGACCCTTATGGGTCTGTAACTCAGAGAGTGTACAAATGGAACCAAATGAACCCTAACGGGTCCATTTGGTTCCATTTGTACACTCTCAGAGTTAAATTAACAGTGGTTTTACAATATAAATTGGAGTACCAGATATCGAAATGCCATTAAATCGGGGGTCCGTAGCATAATGTGTGTGAAACTGGGGGTCCATGAAATTATTGTTTTTCAGAATCACTGCTATAGAGCCGTAAAAACCCTCCCTTATCGGGGTCACTGGCGTATGTTTTCAAATGGGGGGTCCGTGGCCTAATAAATGTTGATTTGGGGGTCCTTGACACGAAAAAGCTTGGGAACCACTGCTATATAGAGATAGAAGGTTTCTGCCCGACAGCAACCATATCGTTCTGTCTGCATAAACCGCCATGTCTGTTTTTGAACGCCGGCCTGTTTTGTCTTCTTTCTGTTCTCTGGCAGATGTTGGTGACCACGCCCGAGAAGTGGGACGTGGTGACCAGGAAGAGCGTGGGAGACGTGGGCCTGACCCAGATCGTCCGTCTGCTGATCCTGGACGAGGTGCACCTGCTCCACGAGGACAGAGGACCCGTCCTGGAGGTCCTGGTGGCACGGACCATCAGACAGGTGTGTTCCTCAGTACTGTATAGCTCCATTATGGACCATCAGACAGGTGTGTTCCTCAGTACTGTATAGCTCCATTATGGACCATCAGACAGGTGTGTTCCTCAGCTCTGTATAGCTCCATTATGGACCATCAGACAGGTGTGTTCCTCAGTGCTGTGTAGCTCCATTATGGACCATCAGACAGGTCTGTTCCTCAGTACTGTATAGCTCCATTATGGACCATCAGACAGGTCTGTTCCTCAGTGCTGTATAGCTCCATTATGGACCATCAGACAGGTGTGTTCCTCAGCTCTGTATAGCTCCATTATGGACCATCAGACAGGTGTGTTCCTCAGTACTGTATAGCTCCATTATGGACCATCAGACAGGTCTGTTCCTCAGCTCTGTATAGCTCCATTATGGACCATCAGACAGGTGTGTTCCTCAGTGCTGTATAGCTCCATTATGGACCATCACCCTTTTTATTTATTTTTTTAAATACAATTTTAAAAAAAAATCCTTTTATGGTGTAACACATTCCCTCCCGTTACACTAGGTGGGATCGTGAGGCCAGTGCCAGTCAAATGCACAAAATACCAAAGTAGAAGAAGTCACCATTTTGTTAGTGGCACTGGTATAACATTATTCATTAATGTTGGAGATTTATTTCCTCTCACGCAGGAACAGTGAACTGAACAGTGCCATCCATTACATGTGATTGTCAGCTGCAGTGTGTGTGTGTGTGCAGTGTGTTTTTGGCCCCATAGTGCAGCTCAGTGACCTTGTGGTTAGTGAGAGTGTTCAGGGTTCAACACCACACTAGTGTGTTTGGAACATCGTTATAACATCAGACGTCACCTGGTGTCACCCGCCCTGATCTCCAGACACAAGCCAGGAGATGTTCTGGACAAGACAGCTTTGTCTGTACTAGGCATGTAACGATACACTCAACTCACGATACGATACGATACGTATCACGATATGAGGTTCACGATACCATTTTTCACGATATTTTCAACACAATTATTTTCCAGACAAATGACCAAAAAATGTATGATTTATCTTCCCCCCAAGCTTTTTTCACAATTTTTATTTAACTACATTGCAAAAGTAGCATTACTTTTCATGTAAAATTACTTAATTTCTGTGCAACAACTGTAAACAATGCTTTCATGTTTAAACCTAGCTTGAGTTTTCTTCTTTTCTTTGATGGCATCTTAGGATAGATGTAGACCTATTTGACAGCGCAGAAACATAATTGCCTTCCTTGATGTATTAATGAGCATCAATAACGACCATCACCTGTGTCACAGACACATACAGCTCCCCTCTGCACTGAAAGTGACTGCATGGAGTCTCTCATTTCTCTCCAAAAGCAAGTGAATATGATGGAATATGATTACAGCTCACATTTCATATGGCAAATACAAAAAGTCAATTGAAATAAGTGAAATGCTTTTTCATTTTCAGGTCATTAACACATTTCTTGGGACAAAAATGAATCTAAAATGGCATTTACATTTAATCTACAGATGTGCTCATTCTATGACACAATTCAAATTATAAATAAAATATCATTTGAATTTGAATTTTCAAAAAATGCCAGCTAATTAGTGGGCAATATTAAAATGAAAATGCAATTTAGAAAATGCAAATGAAATAAGAGATTCTTTTTAACCTTCAAATAATGAGCGCATTAAAGTGAATATATAATGCAATAGCATTTACATTTCATCTCCAGGTGTGGTCATTCTATGACGGAATGAAAAAGCAAAAGCAAGCAATTGCATTACTATTTGAAAATGAAAATGCAATGCGATTTCCTTTTGCTTTTTCATTCGGTCATAGAATGAGCACACTTGGAGATGAAGCAAAAGCAAATCACATTGCATTTTCCTTTTCAAATCGTACACACGTCAATTTGAAAATGAAAATGCAATGTGATTTACATTTGCTTCATCTCCAACTGTGCTCATTCTATGACCGAATGAAAAAGCAAATCGCATTGCATTTTCATTTTCAAGTCGTACACACTCCAATGTGAAAATGCAATGTAAATTAATTTTGCTTGATGTAGCCAAAACACTCCCGAGGTGATCGACAACAACGGGAGGTATGATTAATTCTAACGCGACTAGCGCCGGGACTGCGATGGGCCGTCTAAAACATAATCTTTGCTTAGAATTGGACGGAATGATTTAGATCAAGAGTTATTCACGTTTTAAGATTTTTGGTCTCATCCGCTAAAATGGGGGGGGGGGGGGGGGGGATTTTCGATGACGTCCCAACCGAAAATGTTGCGCAATGCTCCCAGCCTGTGGAGCGATGCGATCGGTTCTCCGTCCTGAGCGCTGGGTGTTACTATTTGATAAGACGGAGAACTCGCTCGGGGTGTTAATAAGAATAATGTAAAAGTATGTGCAAGAATATACATATAGTATTGCTTGTACTGTATGTCCTGTGTTACAGTATGTGCCAAATACAGTTTTTCTTTGGTAGACTATGGGTGGGCCTACTGTATGTAGACTCAGGTACACCCAGATTGATATGTACCAGTCAATAAGTAGATTGATATGTACCATTTCTGCTCGCAAATTAACTATGTTGCATTTGCCGCCCTCTCGTAATCCTTTTGTCCTCTTCTATCTGTTGTGGTTGTGATTGTCACTGGCAGAAACAGAGCATTGTTGGTGTCAGTTGTTTTGTGATTGTCACTGGCAGAAACAGAGCATTGTTGGTGTCAGTTGTTTTGTGATTGTCACTGGCAGAAACAGAGCATTGTTGGTGTCAGTTGTTTTGTGATTGTCACTGGCAGAAACAGAGCATTGTTGGTGTCAGTTGTTTTGTGATTGTCACTGGCAGAAACAGAGCATTGTTGGTGTCAGTTGTTTTGTGATTGTCACTGGCAGAAACAGAGCATTGTTGGTGTCAGTTGTTTTGTGATTGTCACTGGCAGAAACAGAGCATTGTTGGTGTCAGTTGTTTTGTGATTGTCACTGGCAGAAACAGAGCATTGTTGGTGTCAGTTGTTTTGTGATTGTCACTGGCAGAAACAGAGCATTGTTGGTGTCAGTTGTTTTGTGATTGTCACTGGCAGAAACAGAGCATTGTTGGTGTCAGTTGTTTTGTGATTGTCACTGGCAGAAACAGAGCATTGTTGGTGTCAGTTGTTTTGTGATTGTCACTGGCAGAAACAGAGCATTGTTGGTGTCAGTTGTTTTGTGATTGTCACTGGCAGAAACAGAGCATTGTTGGTGTCAGTTGTTTTGTGATTGTCACTGGCAGAAACAGAGCATTGTTGGTGTCAGTTGTTTTGTGATTGTCACTGGCAGAAACAGAGCATTGTTGGTGTCAGTTGTTTTGTGATTGTCACTGGCAGAAACAGAGCATTGTTGGTGTCAGTTGTTTTGTGATTGTCACTGGCAGAAACAGAGCATTGTTGGTGTCAGTTGTTTTGTGATTGTCACTGGCAGAAACAGAGCATTGTTGGTGTCAGTTGTTTTGTGATTGTCACTGGCAGAAACAGAGCATTGTTGGTGTCAGTTGTTTTGTGATTGTCACTGGCAGAAACAGAGCATTGTTGGTGTCAGTTGTTTTGTGATTGTCACTGGCAGAAACAGAGCATTGTTGGTGTCAGTTGTTTTGTGATTGTCACTGGCAGAAACAGAGCATTGTTGGTGTCAGTTGTTTTGTGATTGTCACTGGCAGAAACAGAGCATTGTTGGTGTCAGTTGTTTTGTGATTGTCACTGGCAGAAACAGAGCATTGTTGGTGTCAGTTGTTTTGTGATTGTCACTGGCAGAAACAGAGCATTGTTGGTGTCAGTTGTTTTGTGATTGTCACTGGCAGAAACAGAGCATTGTTGGTGTCAGTTGTTTTGTGATTGTCACTGGCAGAAACAGAGCATTGTTGGTGTCAGTTGTTTTGTGATTGTCACTGGCAGAAACAGAGCATTGTTGGTGTCAGTTGTTTTGTGATTGTCACTGGCAGAAACAGAGCATTGTTGGTGTCAGTTGTTTTGTGATTGTCACTGGCAGAAACAGAGCATTGTTGGTGTCAGTTGTTTTGTGATTGTCACTGGCAGAAACAGAGCATTGTTGGTGTCAGTTGTTTTGTGATTGTCACTGGCAGAAACAGAGCATTGTTGGTGTCAGTTGTTTTGTGATTGTCACTGGCAGAAACAGAGCATTGTTGGTGTCAGTTGTTTTGTGATTGTCACTGGCAGAAACAGAGCATTGTTGGTGTCAGTTGTTTTGTGATTGTCACTGGCAGAAACAGAGCATTGTTGGTGTCAGTTGTTTTGTGATTGTCACTGGCAGAAACAGAGCATTGTTGGTGTCAGTTGTTTTGTGATTGTCACTGGCAGAAACAGAGCATTGTTGGTGTCAGTTGTTTTGTGATTGTCACTGGCAGAAACAGAGCATTGTTGGTGTCAGTTGTTTTGTGATTGTCACTGGCAGAAACAGAGCATTGTTGGTGTCAGTTGTTTTGTGATTGTCACTGGCAGAAACAGAGCATTGTTGGTGTCAGTTGTTTTGTGATTGTCACTGGCAGAAACAGAGCATTGTTGGTGTCAGTTGTTTTGTGATTGTCACTGGCAGAAACAGAGCATTGTTGGTGTCAGTTGTTTTGTGATTGTCACTGGCAGAAACAGAGCATTGTTGGTGTCAGTTGTTTTGTGATTGTCACTGGCAGAAACAGAGCATTGTTGGTGTCAGTTGTTTTGTGATTGTCACTGGCAGAAACAGAGCATTGTTGGTGTCAGTTGTTTTGTGATTGTCACTGGCAGAAACAGAGCATTGTTGGTGTCAGTTGTTTTGTGATTGTCACTGGCAGAAACAGAGCATTGTTGGTGTCAGTTGTTTTGTGATTGTCACTGGCAGAAACAGAGCATTGTTGGTGTCAGTTGTTTTGTGATTGTCACTGGCAGAAACAGAGCATTGTTGGTGTCAGTTGTTTTGTGATTGTCACTGGCAGAAACAGAGCATTGTTGGTGTCAGTTGTTTTGCTCGAATCTCATCTTGTTTATTATTATAGCCACAGGAAGGTGTTAATGTACATTTCCCTATTAATACTGAGAACACATCTTCGAGCTGTAATCATTGCTATGTGAGGTATTCTGTGTTTAAAAATGTATGAGCTTGAATCTAAATCTACACAGTGAGAGATCGGAAATCATTTAGTAGAGATATAAGTACTGATACAATTTCTTTCCCTTCCCGATACCGACTCCGCTACCCATAACTTGGGTATCAGTCGATACGGAGTACCAATACCAGTGTGTAATTTAAATTTAAATTAAAATCTAGGACATGGTTGTCAAAGTGAGGTACAGGCCAGGGACTCACAGGGTTCCAAAGGGTCCTTGAAATGAAAAGGTTTGAGAACCACTGATCTAGGAATAAATACACATTTTTATTATTAAACAGTAGTACAACGTCAACTGAAGCATTCCAAATACAAAATAATTGATTACAGTAAATTACATATCATCATGTGATAAATGATGTGGTATGGGAATGGCATAGACTGGCTCACTCGCCAATACCAATATCACCATTTTAGGCATAACTTATTCCTTTGAAAGGTCATGAAGTTAAACTGCCTCCCCCTGGCCAGCCGGGGCGCCTGATGGAGGGGAAAGGAACTGGTTGGAATAACGTGTTCCTTCCACGTGCTACGTCCAACCAGGGAAACTCCCCCTGTCATGTGTAAAGGAGCAACTTGGACACTCAGGCATGAAGGAAGCATGAGTTGCTTCCGTTTCTCTCCCCATGTCCCCCATATATGGGGACTAGGTTGGCGGAGGGTGTGTAGAGCCTAGGATCACATTAGATAATTGACACAGGGGTGAAAAATGGGTTACAAAATCGTGGGATAAAAATTAAGTAAAACAAAAAATAGAAAGGTCATGAAGTTCTGACGGGCCAACACACAATCAGACCATATTTTACTTTTGCTAGCCTCCTGCATTGTGCACAATTTTATTCCCAACACACTACCAGCAGAATTGGCTTACGTCGTGGTGCACCGTGCTCTGGACACATTATATAGCAGTGTAGCTGAGTTTGCACACTGCCTCGTGAATGGAATGCCTCTGCCAGGTCCTGCCAGGATTATCAGCCACCGTCTCGTCTCGGCCGTCCGTCCGTACGTACCGATGCCGACGTCTTGTCTGCAAGGCTGATTTCCCTTGATGATGAGTGGCAGGTTGCCCGTGCAGGAATCCGCCTGGACGTTTGGGATATTAGCCTATTAAGACCTGGAACGCATCTGTGTCGCCTTGGCCTTTAACCGCCTTAACCATTATTTAAAACTTTAGCTGTTGAAAAATAACAGATATACAAGCTCATAGCACGGCACCAAGTGCTGAGATATGAGCTTGTAGATCTGCTAGTTTTGAAAAATTGTGAAAATGCGGCGCGCAAATCAGTGAATATATTCTTTCACAGGGCACGTTTTTTAACTCAAATCTTTGCTGCTTCCCTGTTACAAAACATTTTCAAATGCTGGTCGTCGGCCGAATACGTACAGTATAATCTTTTATATAGAAAGGTAGGTTTTTCAAAAAGCTGTCAGGAGCTAGAAGACATTTGTAGAATCTGGTCTCAGGTCTTAAATGGGTTAGAGTGATTATGCAAATGCAGAACAGGCGGAGGGGGAGATGGCTGGTGTCCTGCGTCAGGCGGAGGGGGAGATGGCTGGTGTCCTGCGTCAGGCGGAGGGGGAGATGGCTGGTGTCCTGCGTCAGGCGGAGGGGGAGATGGCTGGTGTCCTGCGTCAGGCGGAGGGGGAGATGGCTGGTGTCCTGCGTCCCACATTGTGTGTTTCAGCCTGATGAGCCGCCGTCAGGTGTCAATCTCACCCAGGAAATTGATAAACGGAGAGGACGGACAATTCTCAGGTCCCCTCAGGCGACGTATATAAAGGAGCTGTTGATTTATTTATCTGTATCTCGCTCATGCCTAACGCTGATCCAAACGGATGCGTAAAAACCTTAGAGTATATATGAATAGAGACGGCACCCGGAGGAAACCCTGAGGTGAAATGGACATAGTGGCCGAATTTGGTATTGCAGCGTGGGCCCAAACACATGAACGCGCTTGTCCATTGACTATCATTGTGCACGTTCACGTATCATCGTGAACGCTGTTTCATATGTGAACGCACGTGAACGCGTGCAATGATGGTCAACGGCAGCGCGTTCATGTGTTTGGGGCAAATCCATCCCAGAATGCACTCTGTTCCTACTCGGAAAGGAGGAGTGAAATCGCCTCATGCGCTTTAGAGCAACTTCATGCAAGTGGATGGGAGGAGAACTCGGGTGCCGTCTCTATTCATATATACTCTTAACCCATTTTGGTGTTAGCATTATGTTATGCTTTAGCTATTGAAAAATAGCAGATCTACAAGCTCGTAGCGCGCCACTCGGTGGCGCGCTACGAGCTTGTAGGTCTGCTATTTTTTTTTTAAATCGAAGAACCACTGACATAGAGACATAGCTTTTTCAGAAAACTGTCAAGATGTAGAAGACATTTTTAGAATCTGATCTCAGGTCAAAATGGGATAAGGTAAAAACCCTGATTTACACTTGGGATGTGCATCGTGTCTGACGCCGAACATAGCCGATATACAAAACGTAACAGTTTGCAGATCTGCTATCTTTGGTGTGAGACACGGCCGCGCAACTACATACTACGTATAAGTATATCGTCTGTGTCGGGTGGAAAACTCATATATCCATCACCGTTACTTTTCAGGATAAAAAAATTGAATAAAGAAAACTTATCTGACAAAGGCCTCTGTGGCCTTCGTCAGATACCTGACGAAGGCCACAGAGGGCGAAACCTTGTGTTTTTTACCCTGCTTTGGTAAATAACGCTTTTGTGGAGCTTTCAAACGGTGTGCAGACTTATTCTTTCTTTTGCAGTCTGTCCTTTTTGTTCGAGCACCCATTGAATTAACCTGGGATGTGCGACTTGTGCGTGCACCTCCTGACCACTTTTGTATATAGACATAGTACACAAACACACGCCGATATACAGTAAGTAGCACATACATTTCTTAGTGAGAGTTAAAGTACAAGGTTAACCCATTAAAGTGGGATTTTAAAGGAATCCGTGCTGGTATAGAGAAGATCCCAAAACAAAACACTGAAGTCCAGAGAGACAGACAGAGGGGTTGTGAGAGCCAAGGATGCACACGACTAGAGGAAGTGCTTTGCTTTCCGCACTGCGTGGTGACGGCGGACCTCTGGGCGAGGTTAACTGCTGGGTAATTGAAAAGCAGCCTCTACATGTGGCCGCTGTTTACTCGGTTCACAGCCTATTTATCTGCAGGTTTAACTGATTTTCTTTTTTTACCTCAGAAGCGCTGACTGGATGCTTTGTTGCACACCTCTCTCTCTTTTCGGAAGGGAATTTAGAGCTCGAACCGATGCCAACTTTTTGAGGGGTCCCATCCCGTTCTGTTTGCCAAACTAGTGAAAATGGCTGATCTACAAGGTCACACTGCGTCGCTTCGCGCCATGCTGAGTACCTTGTAGATCTGCCATTTTCACTACTACTTTGTCCCGTCCCACTGTTTGGGAAACGGATAACCTAAACCACAGATTGCTAATGTTTTGAAAGATACTTTGTCCAAAAGTGCAAAATCTTTGGATTTGTTTGTAAAGTTCATTTAACATTAATTACAAAATGAACAAGCAAACAAGTAACATCGTAGAAATACACACATGAACTGAAATGTATTTTATTGGGGGTGCATACTTAGTTTAGACTAGTCATTGGTTAGACATGGGTTAAGGTTAGGTTTAGGTGTGCTGCCCCGTGGGAGGTTAGGTTTAGGTTTCTGGTTTAAGGACTTCAGTGTTTTGTACCAAACTATTGTATGAGTACCGAACAAAGAATGTTTGCTTTCGCCATCTTTGTTGAAGAAGAGTCTGGGCAATTAAGGTTTAGTCTTACTAGATGAACTAAAAGTTTCTCAATCTTATATTTAAATTTAGTTTGGCTTAATCTAGGTAGGTTTCCGAAGGTCAATGATTAAAGTGTGATTTACCTTTGAGGGGATTAAGTCCACCCATCAAGCCCATTAGTGTCAACCTCAGACCATCAGATCATGGTCTGATTTTGAATCTAAATGGCATTGTGTTTCTGCTATTGTCCTGTCTCTGCTCTAATTAAGAGCAATTTAGAAGTTGTAGGACTAATGACTGGTCTAACCAATGACTAGTCTAAACCAAAAACTGTCACTGCACCCTGGCTATTTTTGAAAATGTCTGTTTTTCTCTCCTTTTTTGGCCCAAAATAGGGAGCACCAGGTTAAATCAATCAAGTCAAATGATAGCCTCTGGAGAGTTAACCGCCTATGGAGTCTGTGCGTGTCTGTCCGTCTCTCTCTCAGCTTCCATAATTAGTGCAGACCTGTGCTGTTTGAGAACGTAGCTCTATACGTATCATTGATGGCTTCCTTCCGATTGATGTATTGATAGTTTCATGCGAGGGTGGAAAAAGAAAGCTCATTAAATGTAAACATTATACGAGCTGCCTCAGAATAGATGCACAAGCATCCAATCTTCACACAACTACTTCATCTGCATGATAAACGTTGAGTATCGCCTTTTCTCCTTAACAGTTTCGTTTAAAGTCAGCGGTGTGATCCATCTCCCTGAATACTTTGCATACAAAAATAATATAGCGATCATTAAGACCAAAACTAGCACAGAAATCCAACTGATTCTTTTTTTTAGTAGAAAAAGTCACATTTCCACAATGGCTGCAGGATTTTTATGGACTAAAACTTTTACATCGCTGCACTGAACATTCACTTTACATTGGTGTGTGTCTGTGGCAGGATCCTCCTTGACATATGGAGAGCTGCTGTCTTCCAGACTGCATTTTTCCTTGTCAGACCAAATCTTCACTATTCTTTTTTTCCTTGCCATAACAGGCTGCGAGATTTAAAATATGGGTTGTTTGGGGAACCTTAAGCCCGAGTCATACTTCGCCGAGTGCCGAAAATACCCAACCTGCAAGCTTACGATGCGTTACATAAACATAGACCTGTCACGATTATTAAGTAAGCACCTGATCACAATTATTTGAGCTAATCGTTATTACGTTGGATGATCTTTAGAGCGGTTTCCGTTCATCTGTATGTGAGTTATGGCAATTTTTTCATATAATAAATGGTAAAATGGTGCATTTATATAGCACCTTTATCCAAGGTGCTTTACATAGATTGTGCATCACATTCACCCATTCACACACCGATGGCGGCAGAAACCATACAAGTCACCCACCTGCACATCGGGAGCAATTAGGGGTTCCCGTCTTGCTCAAGGACACTTCGACACTAACTCTGGGGGAGCCCGGGTTCGAACTGGGAACCTCATGGAATCTCATGGTTCCCATCCGGCTGCTCTACCGGCCACTCTACCCCTGAGCCCTGACGCCCCATTTTATTAACCCATTTTGGGCGGGAACCCCTTTTGGTGTTAGCATTATGTTATGCTTTAGCTATTGAAAAATAGCAGATCTACAAGCTCACAGCGCGCCACCGAGTGCTGCGCTATGAGCTTATAGGTCTGCTATTTTTTTTAAATGGAAGAACGACTGACATAGAAACATAGCTTTTTCAGAAAACTGTCAGGATGTAGAAGACATTTTTAGAATCTGATCTCAGGTAAAAATGGGTTAAGTATATGGCCCGTTTTAGTCATAGAACAAAACAGCAAATGCTTTGCAGATTATTAGTACTGGTTATTGTTAGTAATATAGTATTTAGTATTTATCTGCCCAGTCCTTTTTTCTTCTTTTAATTTTTTACAAAGCATAACAAGTAAAATGTTTTCTCCCAATGTTCAATACCAAAAACACAATTCCAACATTAATTACAATTATTCGTAGAACAATTTATTTCATGATTGTGACAGTCCTAGTCTTGTACGTCGTCTATTTTCGGCGTGCGACACCGTTGAGCGACGGAGCATAAATTAGGCAACTACACAGTTGAAGGGATTCCTCTTATTAACATTGTTTTATTCATTTATTTGCTGAATTATTGATTGGTGCACTGTAAGCAAGAGTGTTGCCTCTGGAAATGAAAAAAGATGAGTCGTCCCGTCAATAAAATATGGAGGCAGGAAGAGAAAACAACTATTCCCCAAAGGATGGATCTTTAGCTGTAGGAAGGGATACAATAACACCGGTGGGTGTGAGAGCTGTTTCAGGAGAGGAGAGAACACTCTCTCTAGGTGTCCATTCATTTTAACCCATTTAGACCTGAGGACAATTCTACAAATGCCTTCTAAATCTTGACAGTTTTCTGAAAAAACTATGTTTCTATGTCAGTCGTTCTCAAACATTTTCATGTCAAGGACCCCCAAAAATATGTATGTAATTGGCCGCCGACCCCCATCTGAAAATATGTTGTTCCAGGGACCCTTCCCAGAAGCAAAGATTTGAGTTAAAAACGTTAGAATATATATTCAAAGATTTACGCCACATTTTCACGATTTAAAAAAAAATGCAGATCTACAAGCTCGTAGCGCGGCACTCGGTGCCGCGCTATGAGCTTGTAGATCTGCTATTTTTCAATAGCTAAAGTATAATGTGATGCTTTAAAACACTAAATGGGGTTCCCGCCAAAAAGGGGTTAAGCGGGACGCGGCGCTAGACGTGATCAATCGCACACACTCGGAATCACAACGCCAATCAAAACATCACAGGGGTGGGAAACGGTGTCTTTACGATCGACCGCTCGATCCCCAAGGGCCTTTTTGGTCGATGGTGGAGCAATTTGAGAACCTAGACAAAAACATCCACTCATATCGTCTGCGGTCCTCTTGTTCTCAGGCTTGCCGGTTAGAATATGAACCCCAACTGTTTGTATCGTGATTAAACACAGGAATGGACCTGGCAGCATATCAATGGTCCAGGTGTGTTAACTGTTTAGTACTAGACTACTACTACCTTTCAACCACAGCTAACGAGGCCAAACCAGGTGTGTTAACTGTTTAGTACTAGACTACTACTACCTTTCAACCACAGCTAACGAGGCCAAACCAGGTGTGTTAACTGTTTAGTACTAGACTACTACTACCTTTCAACCACAGCTAACGAGGCCAAACCAGATAGCAGTATTGAGAACGGCTTCAGGAAGAGATGCCAACAAGACAAAAGACAGAGTTACTGTGTGGGAGTCCACGGGGGGTCCCCGGGGAACATCCAGACCCCCTGGAAGGTGTGTGTGTGTGTGTGTGTGTGTGTGTGTGTGTGTGTGTGTGTGTGTGTGTGTGTGTGTGTGTGTGTGTGTGTGTGTGTGTGTGTGTGTGTGTGTGTGTGTGTGTGTGTGTGTGTGTGTGTGTGTGTGTGTGTGTGTGTGTGTGTGTGTGTGTGTGTGCGCGCGCGCGTGCTAGTCTGTGTGCTAGTCTGCGTGCGTGCGTGTGTGTTAGCCTGCGCAACAGTGACACTTGGTGGTGAAAACCAACCAAATGCTATTTCCGTGCTCGGACAGACAGACCCAGGGACACACATAGCTGTCTATAGGAGTGGTTGCACCACTCAAAAAAATGATACAGATGCTTTCCTGATGAATGAGCTGAAATCTCAACAAGCAGCAACACTACAGTCTGTGTTCATGAAGCCTGTTGGTGAAGCTAAAGTGGCCACTTCAGTCTCATGGCATTTTGTGCACGAAAGGAGTCGCTCATAATTTCGCCACGGAAGGACAAGCTGTGAGGACATTTTCCACATGCATACATGGATTTAGTCACCGTGGTGCTGCATGCCCATAAAGCTCAGATTTTAACTATCATAACATTCGCAAATCTCTGCAGAAAACACTGAATATGAAGGACGCGTGGATGTTGCCTGTGTTTTTGGACATTTCTTCTTCTGTCGTATGTCCTTAGACCTTCAGCTCCGTTGCAGCAGCAAGCCAGTCCAGTGTGTCATTGTCTCGGTCAATTAGCCCACGATCACCATTCGGTGGCCGGTATATGGGGCAGCTGGTCAGCACGTGTTCCACAGTCTGTAGTGGGTCCCCACATTCGCAGTGGGCGCCACTGTCTTTGAGACCCCATTTCTGCATGGCTGCACCGAAACGTCCGACTCCTGTCCTCAGGCGGTTGAGGGTTGTCCACCGATTTTAACTATCATAACATTCGCAAATCTCTGCAGAAAACAGTGCATATGAAGGACTCCCCGTGGATGTTGCCTGTGTGTTTTTGGACATTTCTCACGTGAAGACTTTCTTTCAGCACAACTGATCAACAGTGAAATATGACCACATTGTTGTCTCTTTGGAGATTGCAACCAGCAGCTCCCAACTTGACTTTAACATACTGGCTGCTATTTCCCACTTTAGTGCTGCTGCCATAGACGGCAAGTTCGGCAACAAGAAGTGAAATTGGATTTCGTGTGATCTTTCTGCAAGACTGATTAAGTATTTTTCATTTTAGATTGAAAGTCCAACACATCTATGCCTGCTTGGATTATTTTTTTCCCCCAGAATAGTATAGTGCAAAATATATATTCTGTGTTGTTGTGTTGTCAAATGGTTCAGTAGATCTTGTGCCCGAAAATGTTGTTAACCCCTGAATTTAGACCAGAGGCTTCAGGGCTTCGAATTGGGTCTAATTTGCATCACAACGAGGGTGGCATGTCTTCTCAGTGGTTTGGCTCATGTTGTTTTCATCAGGTCGGTAGAAACGAGTAAACAGGACATTGTTGTTGTTTATTTAATTTGTATTTATTTTTTGCAAGGAAATGCACTTTAGATACTTGCATCTTTCCTTTCCTCTCTGCAGCCTTGATCGTTACACACCCACGAGTAATGACGGCAAACACAAATACAATGCAAATCCACAAGACGCAGTGACAGGGTTAGTCAGCCCACGGAAATGCTCTACAAAAATGATGTAGTTAGAGAAGCACAATCCTTTAGAAATATAGTATTTTAGAAGTGCTCTCTGATAACATTTATCTGAACATGTTGATGTATTAAGCTGAATAGGTTCCGTTAACATTATTGTTGTTGTGTTTTTTGGGCAAGATATCACCAGGAATGGCTCATCGTCTTAACCGCCGCCTCCTATTTGCAGCACAGGAAGAATGGAGAATGTTCTCTTAAGATCATTAGGGCGTCCTCTCCCAGACATCAAATTGCACTCAGCAGGGCCATTTATGATGAAAAACAACCAGCCTTTTAAATGTGACATGTCGTAAAAGCCCCTGTTAGATTCCTCCCTTAGGTGCTGTCTCACCAATAGCCAAGAGAGAGACTCAGATCAGCCCCACCATGCTAAAGAGGACAGAGTGGGAAAAACCGCAGCCTCATTTGAATGCAGACTACAAAGACAGAAGAACTCTACTGATTGTGGGCCTAATATTTTCCTTTTGGAAATGGCCTGTAATATTAAAATACACGTAGGATCAAGGTGGCTTTTGTGTTCACAGGCATAGCTATGGCTATTTTGCAATTCGGTTAGCTTTTCCAAAACAATGGCATAACTTAGTTACATTTAAGACGTTTCCTGAATGAATGAACTCTCTGCCAACGGAGGCGTGAAAGGCTGCAAGCAACACTGTCACATTGCGGGTGTTACATGGAAACCAGTGACCCATGCTTTTCAGTCTGTGGTGATTGCATAATCATTGTAATCTATATGATCTATAATCTATATTAAATTGGTCACCACTTTTGGTGTGACACACGGCTGTCCTTACATGGTTTACATTCCGTTGTCGCACGTGTGTGAAATGACAGAGATTGAGAGAACAAAGAGAGTTTATCCTTCAGTGAGGCTGTGGAAGTATTCACACTATTTTGGGATTTATTGGTGAAAGGAGGAGATCAACATCAGTGCAAATTAGTCATGGTGAAGCAAGCCCAGCACAGCTCCACAACACTCGGGTAGGCTGCACTCTTGATTTATGTATTTTTTTTTTGCCAAACTTCCTCGTGGGTGGGTTTTAATTGTCGATGCAAAAATAATCTAACAAATTACTTTTCTCAAAAGGTAATCCTGTAATGTAACGGAATACTGTTAAAAGTAACGTTCCCCGACACTGGTCATATTATCGCCATAATATAGCAATATTAACACCCTGAGTGGCAAGGACGGAGTTCTCCGTTCAATCAATTAGTAACGCCCAGCGCTCAGGATGGAGATTGATCAAAAGGACGGAGATTATTGATATCAAAACCGATCGCATCGCTCCACAGGCTGGTGGATCATACCTCCCGTTGTTGTCGATCGCATCGAGAGTGTTTTGGCTTACACCAAGCTACTTCAGCCACATCCGGGATAGCATCCGGTCCGTTGCTAAATGTGCTCCGCTGCTATAAATCGCTGGGCGCTATGATTTAATGGATTCAATAACCCCAGGCGTTCGGGGTGTTAATACTGTATATGGAGGTATTGAGTAAATAATATGTCATAATTATTCGATTTTTGCCCACCCCTACCTGTACGTACGTCCTCTGAGGGAGTTTGTAACCCTGTAAACTTGTTGGTTCATATTTGCCACTTCAATCCAATCTAGTAGATCACCATGCAGACCAAAGCCTCTCTCCACCCAGTTACTGCCACACCTGACAGCCTGCCATAATTGACTGTGCAGATAGAATTATGGCTGCTGCTGCTGATGTGCCAGGTGCTTCTTTTCACCTCGTTATGCACATGAATATGGAAATCCCAGGAAACTAACCCATTCTGACCTGAGATCAGATTCTAAAAATGTCTTCTACATCCGGACAGTTTTCTGAAAAAACTATGTTTCTATGTCAGTCGTTCTTCGATTTTTCAAAAATAGCAGACCTACAAGCTCGTAGCGCGCCACTCGGTGGCGCGCTATGAGCTTGTAGATCTGCTATTTTTCAATAGCTAAAGCATAACATAATGCTAACACCAAAAGGGGAACCCCTTTTGGTGTTAGCCCAAAATGGGCTAAACAAAACCCCCTTGTGCTTTTCTTTTGTATTTTATGGAATTGGTTTTTAGAGCAAAGTCTGTGTTGTGCTCGGAAAAGCACGTGTTTTCTTGGCCAGGTTGACTAATTCCATTATTATGCATGACATTCAACATAAAGCTTCTCTAAAATGCCTTTTTACTATATTAATGCTACGTTGTTGTATCAGAGCATCCCTAGGGAACAAACCGTGTTTTAGCTAAAGAACAATACTGAAGAACAATTAGATACAAAAATGGAAGTATCGGGGAGCTAATTGATTCTTCAACCTCTATATGGAAAAGCAGTTAAACCCATATCCAATCCAATCCACTTTTTGATTAATTTTACAACTCAGAGTTTACAAAGTGCTGTACAGAAGAATACAAATAAATACACTGTAGCTAAACACGGAGAACAACAGCAAACACACTGAAAATACAAAACATGGACCATGGAAATTCAACCCGGGTTAAAGGCCAAGGTGTAGAGGTGGGTCTTTAGGTGGGATTTAAAGGTCTCACATATAAAGAAATCACACCCGTGTGAACTGAGTGGTGCAACTCCCCTCTATTGGTTCTCTGTATCGTTCCAATTGTTATCGTTCCAATTTCTTCTCTGTATCGTTCCAATTTCTTCTCTGTATCGTTCCAATTTCTTCTCTGTATCGTTCCAATTTCTTCTCTGTATTGTTCCAATTTCAGTTCCTATTAGTTCTCTGTATCGTTCCAATTTGTATCGTTCCAATTTCTTCTCTGTATCGTTCCAATTTCAGTTCCTATTGGTTCTAACACGATCTCTCTCTCTCTCTGTTTCTGGCACAACAGTGCCACTTTTGGTGCTCATTGGTACTGGTCACATAGTCACACACAAACTTGAACACGGACATTGCTAGTTGAACACGGACATTGCTAGTTGAACACGGACATTGCTAGTTGAACACGGACATTGCTGTTCCTTGGAGTCAAAAAGGCATGGCCTGAGAGCCTGGTTCTCCCAACCAGGTTGTAAAGGCATGGCCTGAGAGCCTGGTTCTCCCAACCAGGTTGTAAAGGCATGGCCTGAGAGAGCCTGGTTCTCCCAACCAGGTTGTAAAGGCATGGCCTGAGAGCCTTGTTCTCCCAACCAGGTTGTAAAGGCATGGCCTGAGAGAGCCTGGTTCTCCCAACCAGGTTGTAAAGGCATGGCCTGAGAGAGCCTGGTTCTCCCAACCAGGTTGTAAAGGCATGGCCTGAGAGAGCCTGGTTCTCCCAACCAGGTTGTAAAGGCATGGCCTGAGAGAGCCTGGTTCTCCCAACCAGGTTGTAAAGGCATGGCCTGAGAGCCTGGTTCTCCCAACCAGGTTGTAAAGGCATGGCCTGAGAGCCTGGTTCTCCCAACCAGGTTGTAAAGGCATGGCCTGACAGCCTGGTTCTCCCAAACAGGTTGTAAAGGCATGGCCTGACAGCCTGGTTCTCCCAACCAGGTTGTAAAGGCATGGCCTGAGAGCCTTGTTCTCCCAACCAGGTTGTAAAGGCATGGCCTGACAGCCTGGTTCTCCCAACCAGGTTGTAAAGGCATGGCCTGAGAGCCTGGTTCTCCCAACCAGGTTGTAAAGGCATGGCCTGAGAGCCTGGTTCTCCCAACCAGGTTGTTTCACCACAGTTGAACTTAACCCATTCTGACCTGAGATCAGATTCTAAAAATGTCTTCTACATCCTGACAGTTTTCTGAAAAAGCCATGTTTCTATGTCAGTCGTTCTTCGATTTTTCAAAAATAGCAGATCTACAAGCTCGTAGCGCGCCACTCGGTGGCGCGCTATGAGCTTGTAGATCTGCTATTTTTCAATAGCTAAAGCATAACATAATATCTTAACACCAAAAGAGGTTCCCGCCCAAAATAGGTTAATGTACATCTGCAGCGCGGCGCACAGCACCTATACTCCCGCGCAGGGATTGGTTGGGCCTTATCTTGATAGGACGTTTGACAGGTACTGCATCACATTAAAGGCCTTACCAATCTTCCCTGTCACATAACACAGCAGGAGGCCCATAGATAGGGCCATGTACACAATACACATCATGCACGCCACACACACACCGCTGCTTCACTCATTCCCCTTCCCACCCACGCACCTGCTTACACACACATGCCCACACACACGTGCGCGCGCCCACACAACACCCGCAGAGTGCAATGCATAAACCCTTTAAGGTAAAAGTAATTTCAGGAGCAAATCCATTTTTATTATCACGTTTTCATTATCAAGATACATTCTTCGTGTGGTGTGTTTACCTGGAGACAAAGATTACCTTTACCGCAGTTCTTAATGCACACAAACTTCTGTCCGCAGTAACCTCAACAAGTCCACAGAGTTCAGGCTGTGTGTGTTGCTTTGTCACCTAGACCAATGGTTCCCAAACCTTTCAGGACGCAACCCCTCAAAATAATCCTATTTGGACTGGGGAGTGGGACCCCCCTAACCTGACTCCGCCAGATGGGGCAGCAGAGAGTACACTGGGTTCCCCCCTCCTGCTCCCATCTGGGAACGCTCAGGCAGACTTGATGCTCCGGCCATAAAACGGCCTGGCCAATCAGCGGCAGCTAGAGGCGGGATCAAGGCAGCACTGTGTATGCCTTGATCCCGCCTCTAGCTGCCGCTGATTGGCCAGGCCGTTTTGTGGCCGGGCATCAAGTCTGCCTGAGAGCATATTATTGTTTGACTTTTAATGTCTTGATGAATTGAATGCACAGGACCTCAATGGAAACGAGACTTGGGATCATCAGGTTATATCCTTTTAGCAATCCTTTGTGTAAAACTGTTCAGAATCATCTTCATTGTCACGTCACAGTTTTAACAAGTGAAAACCCTGTGGGTGGGTGGGTGCGACCGCGTGTGTGTGTGCACGTGTGACCATGCATGTGTGTGTGTGTGTGTGTATCAGGTGGAGTCCACTCAGAGTATGATCCGGATCCTGGGACTGTCGGCCACGCTGCCCAACTACCTGGACGTGGCGTCCTTCCTGCACGTCAACCCCTTCATCGGCCTGTTCTTCTTCGACGGGCGCTTCAGGCCCGTTCCCCTCGGAATGACCTTCGTCGGCATCAAAGCCACCGGCAAGGTGAACAACAAACACACGCAGTCACCTAAAACAATTACTCAAATCATTAAGACCTGAGGACAGTTTTCCCCACAAATGATATGTATTCGGCTGCCGACCCCCCATAGTTTGTTCCAGGGACCCCCGAGAAGCAAAGATTTGACTTAAAACGTTCGCTGCAAAATAATATATATTCAAAGATTTGCAGACAGAGTTTAAAATAATGGTTAAAGTGGTTACAAGCTAATGTGACACAGATGCGTTCCAGGTCTTAATGGGTTAAGTTATTTTCTATCAATTTCACACACTATGAAGCCTTGCATTCATGGCGATTTATTTAGTTTCTTGTCGCATTTCCTAATTGCCGATAATTTGATAACCAATACTTTTTGAAAACCAATCAAATTGAAAAGGGTGCACTTGGTTTCCTTGACGCAGGTGCGCCGCCTGGAGGTGACTTGAGCCACCGCCAAGCGTGCTAAATCGAGCGAGTCGCCATTGCCAGTGTTGCAAAGTCACCTCCAGTCGACTCATCGCCCTCCAAGTTATGTAGGCCTACAGATAGGGACATTATAGTAATCCAGCGTTCCCCCAGCATTTTTATTTTTACGGGGGGCAGTTATGGGTATAGGTGACAGCGTCTTTTCCATATAAACTGCCAATAACAGCAGACACAGACCAATATTGCATTCATTGTTTTGTCCTCCTTTTAGCAAGTCCAGCAATTTGAATCTTATCGACATGCCCTAAAATGCCAAATAGCAAAGCAATTGTTTAGATGTTTCAGTAACGTGTGTAAGCACGACATATACACGACTCGTCACACGGCGATAAGACGCTGACAAAGCGCCTGCTGAAATCCAGAGGTTATAACCATATTGATCGCTATCGCTTCGACTGCAGCGACAAGATAGTGGCGAAAAAGAGCCGTGTTCAGCCGAGCGCTAGACCATTTGTACTTTCTGTGCCTTGTTCAGATCCAGCAGCTTCACGACATGGAGGAGGTGTGCTATGAGAAGGTGGTGCACAACGTCCGAGGAGGACATCAGGTAACGTCCCTCCCATGCAAACCTCTGTACAAGTGCTTGTAGATCGGCTATTTTCAAATGGCCGAAATGTATATAGGGCTGAAGTAGGTAATCATTGTTTTTATATAATAATGTATATAATAATCAAAATCTACAAGGTAACTATAGTAAACAAAGTTTTCAAATAAATGTAGTGGAGTAAAAGTGAATTATTTGGGTCTGGGCCATGGCTCAGTGGTCCAGGCACCTTGGCAGGTAACCCAGTCTGGCAGTGTGCTGCGGGTTCGACTCCCGATCCCGACGGCCTTTACTGCATGTCACCTCTAGCCTGGTTAATAAACCAGACCGAATCAGCCGTTGGCAAAAAAAAGTTGCCTACCAGCGGATTACGGTCTGGCGAGGCTCAGTAGCACGCCTCTTTCCTACAACCGAGAACAGGTCGGACCAATCGGGACACGGTATGCAATATGGGCGGGCTTTGGTACAGTGACGTTCAATGCTTGAGACTTTTGACTGACAGTAGCTCTGACCAATTGCGTCAAAGAGAAAATGTTCCCCGGGAAATGAAATCCAAGTGGAGCCAGCCCAGACTGATATACCGCGACAGTGTTGTGTGATATTAGTCTGGCTTATTAGCCAGGCTATGTCACCTCCCCCTCTCTCTCCCCATTTCAGCCTACTGTCTAATCCCTCTATAAAAAATATAAAGTATAGGTGAAAGCCAAAAAAAAAAAAAAACATTAAAAAAAAGTAAATTATTTGCCTCTGAGATGAGATGTAGTGGAGTAGAAGTAAGTAAGTATTGGAAATTGAAAATACTCAAGTAAAGTACCAATACCTCAAAATTGTACTTAAGTAAATGTACTTAATTACTTTCCACCACTGCTCTTCACTCTCTCACTCAAGCATAAACACACACACACACACACATGTGCACGCATTCACATGCAAACACTGCACACGCATCCTGTTTGGACTATGGGATGGTATTCATAGTCTGACTCTGGAGAAAGGACTCCCACACACTGTCTTCCTCACTGGCATTTATTTGTTAGGAACGTTCTCATGAATGTTCCATGAAATATATATTTATTTTTGTGAAGAAGACATTGTGTGGGAGTCCTTTCCTATAAATAAGATGAGTGGGGAAAAAAATTGTGATTATTCTTTTTGAACAAAATGGATCATTAAAATCAAAGAATATTGCACAAATGGACAACTCGGATAATACTTCAGAATGTTGATTGGTTGGCTCCATTGTGTATCTGTATCCTATAAAAAATGCATTGCGTTGGCCTTGGCCATACCTGCCGGTTTTTTCTTAACCCATTTTGGGCAGGAACCCCTTTTGGTGTTTTAACTGAGCATTATGTTATACTTTAGCTACTTAAAAATAGCAGATCTACAAGCTCATAGCGCGCCACCGAGTGGCGTGCTACGAGCTTGTAGGTCTGCTATTTTTTTTAAATCGTGAAAATGCGGCACAAATCTTTGAATATATATATTCTTTCAGAAGACTTTTATTTTTATTTCGATGTCAGGCCTAAATGGGTTAACAAACAAACAAACAAACAAACACAGTGGTGTGTGAATCTTTTAGCTCATTGTAACTAAACCCTTTTCGAGAGAGAGACCGAAACATATTTAGAATATCCCAAAAATGTGAACTCATCCCTAGTTTGAACACAGAGCGCGTCGATATAGTCGGGACCCGTATCTCTCTACACTTGGGTTTTCAGTGTTCTGTGCGTCTCCGTATCTCCCTACACTTGGGTTTTCAGTGTTCTGTGTGTCTCACTGTGGGGGAAGAGCACAGCCATTCTCTGTGTCCGACTGAAATAATTCATCATTTATATGAAGAAAAAAAAAGACAAAGGAAACTCATATGAACCACCACCATGGCCTTAAAGTGCTGGCAGAGCGGCATTCAGTCCAGCGACCCTGAAGACCCCTGCGTCAGGCCGACCCCTGAAGACCCCTGCGTCAGGCCGACCTCCGTTGCGGCGGACACTGGGGTTCAAGCGCTGAAGGTCGATGGAGAGGCACACCAGCCCTTCTTATTGAGGCAATTTGTGCCCCGCAGTGTCCCTTCCTCCCTGAACTCAATCTCTCGAGTCTCATAAATCAGAGGGAAATGGACTGCCTTGACTACCAGAACTATGCACACTAAACAGAGCACCGCCTCCCCCCCCCAACCCAGCTTCTTCCCTCCACCCACCGCCCCGATATATTGAATTTATCTGCCTTTTTTCCATCTCCTCGATGAAACATTTCCAGCATTCGCCCGGCATTGTGACCTTGCCTTTTCGAAAGAATGCGGATGTTGAATCGGCATTGTGTGCACGTCGTCTGGAGGTTGTGGCGGGGTGAGGTAAACATTCTGGGCTTAGAAACAGTATTCATGATTCAGGATAATTTTTTTTCTTTTGGTCAAAAAACTGTCACTACATTACTTTATGATTTATTGTGTCTTGTTTTGTCTAAAAATGGAACGAGACAGACACGGATGGCAACGTGACATCAGAAAAGTAATCTGATTCTCTCACTTTTTAAAGCTTTTTGAGAGCTTTTGCACAAAAGATTATATATATATATATATATATATATATATATATATATATATATATATATGGCCAAAGAACAACTTCCCCAGTAATAGGAACGCGTTTCGCCGTGTAGGCTTCGTCAGGTGCTTTGCATGCAAAGCACACAAGCCTACAAGCATATATATATATATATCCTTCTACCCTAATAGACAGGGTGCACATGGCCGTTTATCCGTGCTCCTTCTCCTACCAAACCACACTGTTAGCACACATCTCTCCATGCACGCTCCCAGAATCCAACTGCACTACATTGCATCCACGCAACTGTCATATTTACTGTACAGATATTACTTTTGTCACACACACTGTTATTGCGCAACATTTCGCTGTGATGCAAATTACATCACACCTTTCTCATTCCCCGGCTCCTCCCCTTTTCACTGCACACACACACATACACACGCACGTGCGTACACACATACACAGGGCACAGCAGCACGGTACAGCACAGTATGCTACAGTACAGTACAGTACATTACTGTACAGTATGGTAAGGCACAGCACAGTATGGAACAGTACAGTATGGGACAGTATTGTACAGTACAGTATTCTACGGGTCATATACTGTATAATGATTGGACTGCCGTGAAACTTGTCCATCCAACAATTTGGCCCAATACTAGTTATGTTGAAAACTACTATGTGCAGCAGCACAGCCTCCAGAGGCCACTAGCAGGGCTTTTAGACTCCTGGTCTTGTTTTACATGAACACCTGCTACCTGAATAGTCCCTAGTCCACCATCCTCCCCCCCTCCCGACTCCAACCTCAACACCAGCAGCCTCGGAGGCCCTATTGGGAAAATGAGAGTTGTGGATTCAGCCATCCCCGTTTAGCTCCCATCTGCTCAGTGAGTTGAGATCCCTGTTGAGCACACTGCTTATCCTGTCTGCATCATTTTAATGGGAGCGTGCGCACGCACGTACGTACCCACGCGCACACACACTGATTCTCTGTCTCTCTCTCTCTCTCTCTCTCTCTCTCTCTCTCTCTCTCTCTCTCTCTCACACACACACTGTGACTTGCATTTCTCTTTCTCTGTCCGTCTCTCTGTACAGTATGTCTGTCTCGCGGGTCACTATCTCTCTCACGCAAACACACACGCATATATAATGGCATTTCTTCTATGGCCAGTGAGAACTCCTTAGCACACATACTGTACTCTGCCAGATATGACTGCACCAAACGGCAGAAAATTTCCCTTATCTGGCCTGTCTGGGAAAAAAGAAAAGAACACACTAAACACGAGCTCTGGCCAGGCCTCCGGGTCGCGGCCGCCGAGACCTCGACTCTCAGCCATGGGGACCGCCATTCGCCCTCTCGATATTAAATTGTCAGAAGTGGCTGTGACATATATTAATTTCATCTGGGAGCGCGTGATGGATGAAATTTTCTTTATGAAGTTTCCCCCCGCCAGCCCTCCTGCTGGGATAGCCTGGCCGGGGCAGAGACAGAGCTTTAATAAGCTTCAGAAGACCACCGGTTATTCTGCCGACAACGCTTCCACACTGCTCAGCGGTGCTGATAAAACGCCTTCAATAAATAACATTTTGCTGCAGCCGGTCTCACCGGGCCCATGTGGCATATCATGTGTGGAAGTTACACACAGCACTGTGAAAGCATGCAGTGATATATGGCCTTGCAATAAACTGCCATACAAAAAAAAGTCGCCCGTGTAAGTCAGACAGAAACAAAATGACGACATAATGCCGGTTATGATTGTAATCGCACGTGATTGATCGTCTGATTAACTTATCAGAGTTGTCAGAGCACCTGGACATTGTGTTGTTGTTGTTGTCTCCGTTCAATAACTCATAATAAAGTCAATCATGGTCTTTTATAGGCTATTGTATAATGTGTTTTCTTCAGCATGTCAGATTATAGTTGTGGGCCTTGTTGTGGCAAGTCAGCAATGTCGTTTCAAGTGCAGTGGGCTTTTCCTTTCATGTTCTCATACAATTAAAAACAAATATCTCCTATTTGAACTCAATGATGAAGCATATGAACATAATAGAAGCAATGCTTTGTCAGAACAAGCACGTGATCATTGTTATTTAAAGATAAGCTAAGGTAAACCTTTTTAATGCCTGGAGGGGCATTCAGGTGTCTCAGTAGCAACAGGAGCAACTTTGAAATACAGGAGAGGCACATGCAGGGTATGTATTTTTGCTTCAACAATCGGTCTGTCAACAAGGTGTATGAATATACTGTACTCTATCGACATTAACAAGAATGTTATTGTTGAGAAGTGTACATCCCAGCAGTCCATGTGCAAAAGAGTCCACTGCAAAACATCACTAGTCTGTAGGGACAGTGCAGGTCTTAAATTCTCACATGGGATGAAGCTGGATTGTGAAGCCTGAGGGCTACAGGCACAAATGACTGGCCAAGTCATGTTGCGGTGTGAATGTCCTCCGCATCGTAGAAGGGATGGGTTCTCCATCCTCCACATCCTTCCTTTCCCCGCATCCATCTCCAGACTGTGCAGTTCATTTTGTTTCAGTCTTACTTATAAGGGCGGACTTTTAAGGGGCGAGTATAGGTCGGAGTGGCACATACAGTACGAGAAAGCTTGCCTAGGGCGCAAATTGGGCTACATCCAGGCTTGGCCGCAACACCTACAGCAGTCAGCTCGCAGTAGCCTACTTGCAGTTACCTAAGCAGAACGTTGTGGTCGAAAGGCAAAGCTCTGTCGACTGTGCTAACCGGGGTGACATTAGAGTTCTCAAATTCTGCCCGAACCCGACCCGACATTTTCCTGCCTGGTTTTTATAATAATAAAAGTAAGAATTCTGTTCTGTCTGTTTGTGTATTTAGCTATTTTGAAAATGGTGCTGACTGGGGGTCCGTACGCTTTTCCGACCAGTCATTGGTCCGACATGCGGATAACGACCGGATTAAGGTTTGGCGAACATGCATTAAGGTTGGCGACCGGATTAAGGTTGGCGAACATGTGTTAAGGTTGGCGACCGGATTAAGGTTGGCGAACATGCGTTAAGGTTGGCGACCGGATTAAGGTTGGCGAACATGTGTTAAGGTTGGCGACCGGATTAAGGTTGGCGAACATGCGTTAAGGTTGGCGACCGGATTAAGGTTGGCGAACATGCGTTAAGGTTGGCGACCGGATTAAGGTTGGCGAACATGTGTTAAGGTTGGCGTACATGCTTGCGGTTATGGTTAGGTTAGGGTTTGAGGTTGTCGTTGTCGGACCAATGACTGGTCTGTGATGAGTTCTCAAATTTCACTTAAAACCACTTACAAACCAACCTACATTGACTATGGTCCCCCAGGGGTCTGTATGTGGCCCCCTCCTTTTATCCATCAACGTCAAATGTTTTAGCCAAAACATGCTGCATTGTAAGCTTGTAGATCTGCTATGCTTTGCCAAATACACACCTGTATTATGACATTCCCAGAACAGGGACGCTGGGGTTCATGTGGTTTGAAGTAGATCAAAGTCAACAGCAAGGTGACTTGATGGGAGTGTGGTGACCCAGTACATTAAGGAAGACAGAGAGAGAGGACAGGAATGCCCCCCAGGGTTATTTACTGTGCATGTGGGCTGGAAGCTGCCGTGTCCTTTAGAGCACTGGTTGCCAAGCACTGGGTCGGGACCCATTTGTGGGTCACGGACACATTGTTTTCTTTACTACCTTTTTGTTTTAATTATTATTATTTCAAAACATTTTCAAAGAAACATTTCCAAAAGATATCTTTTGGGCTTTTTGCCTTTATTTATAGATTAACAGTAGTTTGACGGGGAAGGGGGGGAGAGAAGGTCATCGGGACTCCAACCCGCGACACGCTGTCAGGCATATTTTGAATTATCAATTTCTAATCACTCAAATCAAACGTTATTTATAGAGCACATTTAAAACAATCAAAATTGACCAAAGTGCTGTACAGGGTGAGATAAAAACAAAAAACAAAAAACATCGACAACTAGAACTGCACTCTGTCGAGTGCCTACTTGCTTGTTGCACACTAGTAGGCCAGTGCGCAAGCAGAGCGTGCAAGTACTGTAGACCGATACATACTTTAAAATCTCAGCCTCTCTGTGAAAGAACGTTTGCAATATTGAATTATTAGGTTTAGCTATTTGCTACGTACATTGCTTTTGGAGGAGAAAAAGTAGTATTTTGAAGTATGGTAATGATTACTTATGCCTGTTATGGCAGTGGTGTCAGATTACATACATGTATACATAGGGGCATTACCTTTAGTCCACCCGACACTGCAGGCGCTTGAGTGATGCCTGGTCGATGCCGAAGAGGAGGGAGTTGCAATAGCGTGTATTGCCATCTCCAGTTGTTTAGGTGGGAGATATGGTTTTACCTTGGTCAACGGCCGTATTTGAAAAAAGCTGCTTTTAACTATGGAACTAATGTTTTTATTAAGTGTGAAGGTGAAGCCACGGTTTTTGACGGAGGAGCGAATGTTTGTGCTGAGGGTGAATGGAATGGTGTTATTTATGTATGGTGTAGTGGCAAGGCCAAAGACTTGTTTTGTTTGAGTTCAGGTTTAAAAAGTTTATGTCCATCCAAGAAGTTATGTGATTTAGACAGTCCTGTAGACGTTGGAGTGAGTTATGGGTATTGGTGGTGAGGGGTAGATAGATTTGGACATCGTCCGCGTAGCAATGGTATGCAATGTGGTGTTTTTTAAGGATTGTTCCTATAGTGGCAGCATATAGAGAAGGAATAGAATAGGGCCAAGGATAGAACCTTGGGGGACACCAGACGTGAGGGCGGGGCCGAGGGGGATACGAGGTCACCTAGTTGGACTGAGAAGGTTCTATCAGTAATGTATGACCGAAACCAGGCCAGGGCAGTGCCAGAGATACCGAAGCAATTGGAGCAATCACTGGAGCAATTATTTTTGAGTGGCAAAAATGGCGCTGTTGTGCCAGAAACAGAGAGAGAGAGAGATAGTTCTGCACTGTTGCCTGCTAATGAGAGAGAGAGGGAGAGGGAGAGGGGGGATGGGGGGTTGGGGGGGGTCAGGGGGAGAGGGGAGTTTGGTCAACTGTATGTATGCTCACTGTGAAGGTCAATGCCTCTGTTCTCACCTCCCACTGCTGAGCTGTCGATGGTCTCTTTCTTTTTTTTTTATGTTTTTTTTTTGTGGCTTTCTCCTTTATTTTGTATTTTTATGGAGGGACAGACAGTAGGCTGACAGGAAATGGGGAGAGAGATGGGGGGAAGACATGCAGTAAAGGCCGTCGGGATCGGGAGTCGAACCCGCGGCACACTGCCAGACTGGATTACCAGCCAAGGTGCCTGGACCGCTGAGCCACGGCCCAGGCCTCGATGGTCTCTTTCATGCGCTCCCTGACGTGCCTGTCTGTTCTGTTCAGACATCACATTTCAGATTATATGAAATGCTCATCTTTTTCACCACGCTAGAGCTGCTGGATCATGATCTTTTAAACACATTGCCACTTGTAAAAATATGTTATTAATCAGTCGTGGGTGATTCTACACTGCAGGAACTCGCTCCGGTGATTAGGAATTGACATTAGTAAAGGAGGAAACTAAAATAATCATGTCGTGAACACACACACACACGTTTGAGCCGTTTGAGCGAAGCTATGTGTGGTGATATGATAACACAACCTGGATTAGACACACATGTGGCCCGTCGTTGGCAGCCATGCATGTGCAGTAACGTCAAAAACTGTGGTCATAGAGTTAAACAGAGTTTCCAAAAAGACACTAATAATCAGTCACACTTTTGGAAAGTGAAAAAAGGGCTTTGCATTTGGGTGCATAAGCTAATGGCCAATGGCTGTGTGCAAATTCAAATCAATTGTTCCAGGCATTGAGGAGAAGCGGACAGACAGAGAGTCATGATTAATAGGTAGATAATAATTAGAACAATAATAATACATTTCAGTTTTTTTAAGTTTTTTTTGTGGCTTTCACCTTTATTTTATATATTCTTTTATGGTGGGACAGACAGTAGGCTGACAGGAAATGGGGAGAGAGATGCAGTAAAGGCCGTCGGGATCGGGAATCGAACCCGCGGCACACTGCCAGACTGGATTACCAGCCAAGGTGCCTGGACCGCTATGCCACGGCCCCGGCCATACATTTCATTTTTAATGCACTTAACATTTGAAGGAAATGTGCTTAAAGAATACTCAACATAAATAAATACCGTTTGAGGGTGTGTTGATCATGGAAGTTATTCATCCATCCATCTTCAACCGCTTATCCGTAGTCGGATTCACCGGGCAGACATCAAAATGTATATAGGGCTGAAGTGGCTAATGTATGTTTTGTAATAATAATCAAAGTAACTAGTAACTAATGTTTTAAAATAAATGTACTGAAGTGAAAGTACAATATTTGCCTCTGGGATGTAGTGGAGTGCAAGTAAATATATCCGAAATTGGAAATACTCAAGTAAATACCTCAACATTGTACTTAAGTACAGCAAGTAAATGTACTTACATAGTTCCACCACTGGGAGCTTGACGTCTCACCCGGCTGTATGTTGTCACCAATCACACTCAGACCTATCATGGTCCAAAATGCAAATAACCACTTGCTGAAACTCCAAACCACTTTGGCCTGTGCTATGGCCTGTCACATTTGCATAATATGAATATTCATAAATGCATAATTTCTCAATGAGAGGAAAAAATTGTAGATATGCTTCCAGCACCCTTTTTAGAGTTTTTTTCTTTTTCTTTTTTCCCCCCTTTTTTTAAGGTTTTAAGTGAGATAAATCTGGAGTGGGACATTAACATTTAACAGCTAAAATGTGTTTTAGTCAACCTTAAAACATCACAGACTACATTTAGAGCACCACAGCAATATGCAGTCCTCCTCCTTGGCCAAACAGACGTGGACTTTTTTAAATTTCATCTAAACAGCATGCAGGCATGAGTGGTCTAAGAATGATGAGAAAATGCCAGATTGCCAATCCTACTCATGCGATGTTTGTAATTCTTATAAAAGAACACAGAAGCATGTCCACATCTTACGGAGGTTAGGTATGTGCACAGTCTGTTGTTTGTTGACCACCTGCTCCATTGCAGGAGGTTATTGCATTTTAGAGGCCGATCTTTCCAGTTTCCAGTGGGAAAAAATGGCAACTTAACCCATTTAGGCCTGACCTCAAAATTAAAAAAACATCTTCTAAATCCTTTTCTGAAATAAATATTTTCACGATTTTTCAAAAATAAATTTAGCTATTTTCCAATAGCTAAATTATAACATAATGTTTAAAACACCAAAATGGGTTAAATAATCAAAAAAAAGTCTACCAAATAACAGGATCTCCTCACTGGTCAGTAACAGTGGGAGACCTTAGAGACCAACGGCGAGCGTCGCTTGAATTTCATTGGCTATCGCCCACTATCGCCGGGCGACGTCGCCCCAAAAGATGAATTATTTTTACCTTTTCGGCCGACGTTCCTCTGCCCACTTTTCGACCATCGCCTGTTCGCCTGCTATCGCCTCTATCGCCAGTAGTTGCCGGGTCCCATTGACAAATAATGCACTTGTAGGCCTGCTATTTTTGAAAAATCGTAAAAATGTGGCGCAAATCTTTGAATATATATTCTTTCAAAGTGAATGTTTTTAACTCGGGCCTAAATGGGTTAAAACGTGCTGTAAGAATGAATTGAGGACTCTCAGGAGCACCTATCAGGAGCACCTATCCAATGTCACTTTGACTATGCATGCACCAAGGCTTCAGACATCCTAAAACAAGAGGACCCTTGTAGGAGCACCTATCCAATGTCACTTTGACTATGCATGCACCAAGGCTTCAGACATCCTAAAACAAGAGGACTCTTGTAGGAGCACCTATCCAATGTCACTTTGACTATGCATGCACCAAGGCTTCAGACATCCTAAAACAAGAGGACTCTTGTAGGAGCACCTATCCAATGTCACGTTGACTATGCATGCACCAAGGCTTCAGACATCTTGTAGGAGCACCTATCCAATGTCACTTTGACTATGCATGCACCAAGGCTTCAGACATCCTAAAACAAACGGCTCAGGCTACGTTTCTGCCCTTTCCTGCAGTTTTATCTACCAAACAACCAAACCACCCATTACTCTGTCTGATATTTGTTGGCTTTTTTGTGTGTGCGTGTGAACACGGTGGAGGAGGAGAGCCGGGGATCAGCCGTTTGGTATTGATTGTTGCTGTTTTTCAGTATCGATTGTTTCTCAATGTCAGACCTTTTCACGATAGTCCCAAGTAACAGCCCTCTTGACGTCTAACAAAACACCATCTGTCTCTCGTTAATGGGGACCTTCTGCTGTTCGTACACTGTGACCTGAGCTACCTCTGCAATCTGGGATGCTTTTGGGGGGCTTTAGGGAAAGATCCAGTTCAGTTGTTCTGTCAGATAGTATGGGGAAGACACAGAGTCATGGTTCAACAACACATTGTTGGGAAATGAAACAGATATTTCTTTCTCTCGCTTTCTCTCTCTTTGCTTGTGCAATCTTGGGCAGTTTTTTTTGTTCATCTTCTGAAATTTCCATATAGAAGTTTAATGACATGGAAAGAGAAAAAAAACATAGATTTTCGTTCACTTGTTTTACATCTTAATCCGTGGAGCATCACATACGGGCATTAATTGCACTGTTAAATGTGACTGTAAATGTACACGTTTCTAGTTTTATCGCCGTCGATAAATGCGTGTGTGTGTGTGTGTGTGTGTGTGTGTGTGTGTGTGTGTGTGTGTGTGTGTGTGTGTGTGTGTGTGTGTGTGTGTGTGTGTGTGTGTGTGTGTGTGTGTGTGTGTGTGTGTGTGTGTGTGTGTGTGTGTGTGTGTGTGTGTGTGTGTGTGTGTTATCCAACACCTGTATCTTGAAGCACTTGTCCTTGAATAAATGACATGGACTCACTTGTGTCCCTGTGTGTGTTTCAGGTGATGGTGTTTGTCCACGCCCGTAACGCCACGGTGAGGACCGCCATGGCCCTGATCGAGATGGCCAAGAACCAGGGAGACATTTGCCAGTTCCAATCGGACCATGGACCAGACTATGGCCAGTGTGAGAAACAGGTACTGCATTGCACACGCTGTATTGAACACTTCCGTATAATATACATGGTCAAATGGTAAATGGTGCATTTTATATGGTGCCTTTTATCCAAAGCGCTTTGCAATGATTTTTGAATTACATTCTCACACACACACACACACACACACACACACACACACACACACACACACACACACACACACACACACACACACACACACACACACACACATTCCAAGGCACCAACCTGCTCACTGGGAGCAATGTGTCTTGCTCAACGACACTTTGACACTGACTCTGGGGGAGCCCGGGATTAAACTGGGAACCTTCCGGTTCCCAAGTGACTCCCACTGTTGCTCGGAGACCCAGGCGATTTTGTTTAAGACAATAGAAAGGCGAACGACCGAGGAAATGTGGCATAGGAGTGACAGCCAACTCCAAACAGAGTTGGTGACGTCATTGTTAGGGTTGGGTAGGGTACCGAACCTTGGGACCTAGCAGGAACCGATAACGACATGCTGAGTACCGTGTACCCATTGTTCTCTGCTGTGTTCTACCGGGGAGGGGCGGGGAGGAGGGCATAGGTTGGTGAGCCAATATAGCCTGGCTAATAAGCCAGACCGAATCAGCTGTTGGCAAAAAAAAAATTGCCTGATAGCGGATTACGGTCTGGAGAGGCTCAATTGTACGCCCATTTCCTACACCAGAGAACTGGTGTGGCCAATCGGGACACGGTATGCAATATGGGCGGGCTTTGGTACAGTGACATTCAATGCTTGAGACCTTTGACTGACAGTACCTCTAACCAATTGCGTCAAAGAGAAAATGTTTGAACCCACCCCCCGGGAAACAAGATCCATACACAGCATCTCCAGACTCAAATACCACACGACAGTGTGATTTGAGTCTGGCTTATTAGCCAGGCTAGAGCCAATAGGGAGCCAGCATCCGTTTCCAGTTATAGTTTGAGCCGCCCCCCTATGCCATGAAAAGCTTGGGTAGTTTCAGGCTACTGTTGCTCTAATGTAGACTTGTAACACACAATGTGTGCAGAGTGCAGACACATACAAACTCAACACTGCCGTCCCCTTGCTTCAATACAGCCATGGAACAAATATCACTTGGTCTCGTTCCACTGGTCTGGAGAAACCATGAGCAAACGGCAGGATATGATGTAAATTCTGTGCACACGTCTGCAGTAGTGTTTTTAGTACCCTGTCGGTGTCTGTAAACGAGCAAAAGTTTTCTCATCTGTTATTGCTCTTGTAATTCGTACAATAACCCTCACATAGTGTGGCCCCTCCCCAGTTATTGCCCTCTAACGATGAGCAGAGTCAGAGCGGAGAGTTTCTTGCTGCGTGGCGCTCTCTCTCTCTCGCTCACACACTGTGGACGAGGCTGCAGAGGCTCGGGAGCCCCGCTGACGTTATTTACCAGCATTTATTCATGAGATTTAGAGGGGACGAAAGTGAAGGGGAGGCAAAGTAAGAAAAATTGAGGTCAGGCACCTCTTTAGAGCTGTTTCTTCCACGGGGAACAGTAAACAAAGAAGAGTGTGTGTGTGTGTGTGTGAGAGAGAGAAAGGGAGAGTGAGTTCGGAGAGGGCCCACCCCAATGGAAATCACCACACATCAACGGCCCGCCGAAACTTCACGGCACCGAGCACGGGGTAATTAACAACGGGTATGCGGCGCGCGAGCTCTCCGCCCGAGCAGTCTCTGGATTAGCCTCCTGGAATATTAGCGCTATCATCGGGCCATTACATAATCACGATCTTAGTTCTGCAAGGTAACTCATCTTCATTTCCCAGACTACTGTAACTGTGCACTTAATACTTTGGAGGTGATGAGAATTGAGAAGGATTATGGAAGGAAATATATGGCACAAAAGTAAGAGAGCGGGAGAGAGAGAGAGAGAGAGAAAAGATGTGTGTGTGCGCGTGCGTGCATGCACGTGCATGCGTGTGTGTGTGTGTGTGTGTGTGTGTGTGCGTGTGCATGCGTGCGTGCGTGTGCATGTGTTTCAGTGCATGGTTTGACCACTTAACCACTTAGTGACTACTAGTACCGTAATTTCCGGACTATAAAGCGCACCTGAATATAAGCCGCACCAGCTAAATTTAGGGAAAAAAACAAATGTGTACATATACAAGCCGCACTGGACTATAAGCCGCATAGAGGCCATAGCCGGCCATAGAGATTTAGAAGGTCCCCTAGTGGCCATTAGCTGTAAAAATCCATAGATTAGCCGCACCGTTGTATAGGCCGCAGGGTTCAAAGCATGGGAAAAAAGTAGCGGCTTATAGTCCGGAAATTACGGTAGTTAGTTACACAACCCACTAGTAGTTACACAACCCACTAGTAGTTACACAAGCTGCTATTTTTGAGAACCACTGTTCTAAACCCTAAGAGTTTTCAAACGTATGTTGTTACTAGTCAGGCCATGCAGAAGCATGCTCAGTAGTGTCCTTCATGCACTATAAGCTTTAAATCAGAGAAAGTGGATGATAAATTGTTGGAAGGAAATTGACTTTGTCAAAAAAAAAAAATCTGTATATCACTATAGTCTCCTCTAATGTCATTCCTGTCGAATGTCATGTTTTTATTTTCCGTGTGGAGATTAGCTGTTGCTATGCACCAGCTAATGAGGATCCTAATTAAAGTCTAAACAACATGACATCTGGCCACTAGTTCATTAGGACTCAGGCCTGCAGGCCTGGTGGCTTCACTGCCCACTGGTCTATAGTTGGTCCTCTTCCTCATTTCATTCTACAACTCTTGGGAAATAGACTAGATCTACAAGCCTCACAAGGTGCCGTAACACAACGCGCTGTGAGTTTATAGAAGGACAGGTCAGAGAGTGTCTTAGCCCAATGTTTGCCTGTTATGGCATGCTCCGAATAGGGACGCTAGGGTTCAAGGGCTTTTTTTAAAGCATGCCTACATGCATTAGCGTCTGCTGTTTGCGTGTGTGTGCATATGTACTGTGTGTGTGTGTGTGTGTGTGTGTGTGTGTGTGTGTGTGTGTGTGTGTGTGTGTGTGTGTGTGTGTGTGTGTGTGTGTGTGTGTGTGTGTGTGTGTGTGTGTGTGTGTGTGTGTGTGTGTGCATATGTAGTGTGTATGCATTCTGTGTGCATATGTACTGTGTGTGTGCGTGTGTGCGTGCGCGTGCGTGCACACTATGTGAGTGCCTTTGTTTTGTGTGTGCGTGCGTGTGCGCGTGCACACTATGTGAGTGCCTTTGTCTTGTGTGTGTGCGTGCGTGCATAGTGATAGTTAAATGAACATTGGGGGATTTGGCAGCGTATATGCTTGGATGTGTAATTAATGGTGTGTGTGTGCAGTGAGAGAACACAGAGGTGGAGCTGTGCTCTGCCTCGGAGGACGGTCAGTCAGACTCACACTACACTCCACATTTAACCCATTCTGGGCGGGAACCCCTTTTTGGTGTTAGCATTATGTTATGCTTTAGCTATTGAAAAATAGCAGATCTACAAGCTCATAGCGCGCCACCGAGTGGCGCGCTACGAGCTTGTAGGTCTGCTATTTTTGAAAAATCTCGAAAATGTGACACAAATCTTTGAATATATATTCTTTCAGAGCAAACGTTTTTAACTCAAATCTTTGCTTCTGCATGGGGGGTCCCTGGAACAACATATTTTCAGATGGGGGTCGCCCTACACATACATATAATTCTGTGGGTCCTTGACATGAAAATGTTTGAGAACCACTGACATAGATATATTGGGTTTTCTAAAAACTGTCAGGATTTAGAAGATATTTGTAGAATATTTTCTCCGGTCAAAATGGGTTAAATCTCTTCCCCCAGCATAAGGCGCGCGGTGATAAATGTAGTAACCTTTTCCTTTTTATTCCCTCCGGGGGCGCGAGCCCAGATTGATGTGCCTGCTAATCTCCCCTCTGTTTGTGTGGAATATGTGTACGAATCAGATCACTATTCATGCTTTCTCAAAACTGGAAATGGAGACGAGAAGAGATTATGTCGACGAGCCTAAAAATGGTACATCGTTGGCCTGGTTATTTTTTTTTGAAAAGAACATTATTTTCGAACCGTCGTCGGAGAGCACCGCCTGCTCCGTGTGTCTGTATGATGTATGTGGGGGCTGATGTCTGCCTGCGTGCATACAGTACCAACCAGTGTTAACCCATTCTGACCTGAGATCAGATTCTAAAAATGTCTTCTACATCCTGACAGTTTTCTGAAAAAGCTATGTCGTTCTTCTATTTTTCAAAAATAGCAGACCTACAAGCTCGTAGCGCGCCACTCGGTGGCGCGCTATGAGCTTGTAGGTCTGCTATTTTTCAATAGCTAAAGCATAACATAATGCTAACACCAAAAGGGGTTCCCGCCCAGAATGGGTTAAGTGTAAGTACAGCGTGAGTCTATAGATGTGTCTCATTCACAAAGCAGTTGTAGTACGTTGCATTTCTACTATATTTGAGTGTAGTTTTTTGTAAAGACAGACACAAGTGTGTGTGTAAAGCCTTAACCCATTTTGACCTGAGATCAGATTCTAAAAATGTCTTCTACATCCTGACGGTGCTCTGAAAAAGCTATGTTTCCGTGTCAGTCGTTCTTCGATTTTTCAAAAATAGCAGACCTACAAGCTCGTAGCGCGCCACTCGGTGGCGCGCTATGAGCTTGTAGATCTGCTATTTTTCAATAGCTAAAGCATAACATAATGCTAACACCAAAAGGGGTTCCCGCCCAAAATGGGTTAATTTGTTTTGCGTATCGTAGGTGTCATCAGATGATGAATCCCGCCTGTTTGTAAATCAAATGTGCGTTCATGTGTGCCCCCATTTGCATTGTTCCGCGCCCCATTTAACACCACAAAAGGCAACCCTGGAAAATCCCGACGTGAAGCCAAATTTATTTCCAGTGCTTTTACTTCTACTCCACTACATTTCAGATCTAAATATTGTACTCCACTACAATTATGTTAACACTTTAGTTACCAGTAAGACGCCTGAGGGCAAGAAGCGACCTCGCCCTTTAGGGCAAGTTCGCTTATCGCCCTCAGGCGTGCACGCATCCGCCTGGGTGACAGCAGACTGCTGGACGAGTGCTTGCGCTTTGGAATGGGGGGTCAGATCTTAATTTTCGGGCCTGTTGAGAACTCTAGTTTTCGCCGGCTGTCGGGTGTGGCTGCACTAATAACTTTGGGGCAGGCCCGTCTAGAGTTTGAATGGACAGGTATCAGTCAAAAGGGAGACATCGAAGAGAAAGGATGGATGGGGAAGGATCAACATATGGAATGTCAGAACAGGTCAGCTCCATACAGTATATGGAGATCTAAGGGTTTGAGGTTTGAGGTCAGATGTAGAGTTGCTGGCCAATATTGATGACATCAATGATCCCTGATGATGTCACGTGCTCAATCCCTGATGATGTCACGTGATGTCACGTGCTCCATCTCTGATGATGTCACGTGATGTCACTGCTCATTCCCTGATGATGTCACGTGATGTCACGTGCTCATTCCCTGATGATGTCACGTGATGTCACATGCTCAATCCCTGATGATGTCACGTGATGTCACGTGCCCGACACACAAACTGACGGGAACATACATTAACCACTTTAGCCATATATACGTTTTGGCCAATGCGTCACATCGCGATGCATTGTGAGCTTGTAGATCGGCTATTTTCAAAATAGGTTTTATACATTTGAAAACTTGTGAAATTGGAATTTCTGCACAATGTGTACTTTTACATTTGGTACTTTTTTACCTTTGTACTTTTAGTCAAATACATTTTGGACTTTTGCTTGTAACGCTGTAGTTCTACATTAATTGCAGTATTGATACTTTTTTGAGTACTTTTCCCACCACTGCTCTGTGGTAGGCTACGGCGTTCAACAGCGTCGCTTGTCAAAAAGAACACATGTGCAACCTTCTAACGCTTTGTGTCGCAAGCTTGTAGACTAGTAGTATTTGGCCTTGTAGACCAGTTTTATGAAAAACCTTATGTTTCTATATCAGTGGCCCTCAAACTATTTCATGTCAAGGAATAATAATTATAATGTAATAGGCCACCGACCCCCATCTGAAAATATGTTGTTCCAGGGACCCCCCATGAGAAGCAAAGATATGAGTTAAAAGACGTTTGTTGTGAAATAATTATATTCAAAGGTTTGCGCACATTTTCATGATTTTTCAAAAATAGCAGATCTACAAGCTCGTAGTGCGGCACTGTTGAGTACTTTACAATTTACAATTTAGGCATTTAGCAGACTATATTAATCCAGAGCAATTTACAATGAGCAAGAACAAAAAAGCATGGCAATACATCACATACATAAATTATGAAACATGCGTAAGCTAAAGAAGGTAACAGTGGAATATCTATATAATGAAAACTATGCATATAAACTCTACATACTATACTATATTATACTATACTATACATATATACTATGAAGTGCTATGACTACATAAAATGCAATTCTAGTGCTGTCTACATGCTATAAGTCTGTATAAAATGCTATGTAAGTCTACATAAAGTTCTATCTAAGAGGCTAGGGTAAGTGCTACCGGCCATGATGGAGTCATTTTTAAGTGGTGCAACCACTGGTGCAACCACTTCATTAAGTAGCTTTGTGTGTGCCTGGCTGCCTGGGTCTGAGCACGGAAATAGCATTTGGTTGGTTTTCAAAACCAACCAAATGTCCCAGTACCCTGGGACCCTGGAGACACCCACCACACGGTAACTCTGTCATTTCTCAACCGTTTCGGACGCGGGGTAGCTCGCCGGAACCGGGCCGGCACCCTGGGCGCGTTCCTGCGGGCCTGGAAGTTCCGGGGACCCCCACACGGAGTTGCACCACTTCACACGGGTGTGATTTTTCTGCTCTCTGTGAAAATGAGAAGTAAAATGTTTAGCATTCACAGGGCCAAAATGACAGGCTAATAAAGCATGGCGGGATATTACCCAACAATTGCTCTCTTTTGATGAGGTCAAATAAATATCCAGGACATACTGGAACATCGCTATCCGATATAGATTATGGATTAGGAGTTTATTGACCACCGATGGGGAAATCCCTCAGTGGATTAAAATATCAACTGCGGGATTGGATTGGATTAAAATGTCCTTTTCCACTGTCTGCATCGGATAATGGACACTGCGTTCACCCACCCGAGCTGCTTCATGAGATGGTAAGACGTGTAGTCTTATCGTGTATAGCGTTCATCTGATCAACCAGTTTTATAATTGCAATTGAATATGCAAGAGGCATGAATCAATTGTAATCAATCGCCAAAGCATATTCACACTTGCAGAAATGGCAAACACACTGAGAACCTAATTGGCTATGTTCAGCTCTAAAGGCATCAGTTGGAAAAATACTACATAGAAATCGGTTTGATTTTTTTCCTTCATGCCTATCCTTACTTCAAAAAAAGCCATATTTTTCAGATTTAGCACTATTTGAATAGATTTTGCTTGAAGAAGAAGGCATTCTAATCACTCTATGCATGTTTTATCCCATACTGTATATGTGCAGTGGTGTAAAATGTACTCAAATGTTTTACTACAGTACTGTAAGTGTCAACAATGTAGAAGTCCTTTGTTACAAGTAAAAGTAAGGAATTCAAACGTGACTTCAGTCAAAGTACATACTGTACGTACGTGTTATGAAAATGTACTTAACCCATTTAGGCCTGACCTCCAGTTTTCTGAAATAAATATTTTCACAATTTAAAAAAAATAGCAGACCTACAAGCTCGTAGCGCGCCACTCGGTGGCGCGCTATGAGCTTGTAGATCTGCTATTTTTCAATAGCTAAATTATAACAATGTTTAAAACACCAAAAGTAGAAAGTACTCATTATGCAGAATGTCCCATTTCACAACTTTTCAAATGCATACAATTTATAAAAAAAATCTTTTAAAAATAGATGTAACCCACTGTGAGCTTGTAGATTGGCTATTTTCAAATGGCTGAAAGGTATATTGGGCTGAATCGGTTAATCTATGTTTTGTAATGATAATCAAAATCTACAAAGTAACTAGTAACTAATGTTTTCAAATAATTGTGGAGTAAAAGTAATAATATTTGCCTTGTAATGGAGTAGAAGAAAAAGCACTGGAAATTGTAAAACACTCCAGTAAAGTAAATATATACCACACAATCGTACTTAATAAGTACAATTGAGTGAATGTACTTAGTTACCGTACACCACTGCATACTGGTGCCCAACAGCAGACGTGAGCCTGCATATGTAGTAGTTATAACGAGGATGAATCATCAGACTGTATGCAAACACTTGTATTTGCGCGTTAGAATAAAAACTGTACTTATACCACACTTGGTGATCGAGGCCCTTGGTGTGTAGTGTGTACGCCGGTAACTGCACAGTGAAACACTTACGTAGTAGCTCGCAGCACAAGCTTTCTGAGTTGACATGACGAGCACTGCCAGACTCCATTGATACTCTGTATCATTTTAGAGTAACATTATTATTATTATTATTTATTTTTAAGAAAACTCTTAGAATGTAGAATAGTGGTTTAGAACGGTTGGTTCTCAAAAATAGCAGATTTACAAGCTACAGCGTGTCACTTTGTGCCACGCTGCGAGCCTGTACATCTGCTATTTTTGAACATTTTAGAAAAATCTTTTAAGTGTTTTTTTAATTTTTTCTTCTTTTTTTTTAACAATTATTTTCTTCTGTCCCTAAAACATTGAGCGGAAAAGCCAACGCGAATCATTTTGAGGACTTACTGCTGATTCACTAGTTTGTAGGGCCTCAGGTCTTAACGAGATAGCCTGTCTGTCTGCCTGTCTGTCTGTGTGCGTGTCCGTCTGTCAGAGGGATGGGGGGGGCTCATCCCACTCTAAGCCCACACAGAGATAATGCACGGCTTATTTGCGCTCCAGAAATTGCCCCGCATTAATATTTATAGGTGTTTTTTTTAATCTCCAATATGCATATGTAGTGAAATGAATCACCTCCGAGGTCAGTCATATAATTTGGCATTTATTTATCCCTACTTTAAAAGTCAGAAGTGATTCCGCCGTATTTATTTTTTTTCTTTTTCGCGGTCCTAATGTTCATTAACCCATTCTGGGCGGGAACCCCTTTTGGTGTTTTAAACATTATGTTATAATTTAGCTATTGAAAAATAGCATATCTACAAGCTCATAGCGCGCCACCGAGTGGCGCGCTACGAGCTTGTAGGTCTGCTATTTTTGAAAAATCGTGAAAATATTTATTTCAGAAAACTGGAGGATTTAAAGATATTTTTTTTATTTTCTTTTTCATAGAGGGATAGGTATACAGTAGGCTGATAGAGATGGGGGGGTGACATGCAGTAAAGGCTGTCGGGATCGGGAGTCGAACCCGCGGCACACTGCCAGACTGGATTACCAGCCAAGGTGCCCAGACGGCTACGCCAGCCGCCCGGGCCAAACTGGAGGATTTAGACATTTTTTAAATTTCGACGTCAGGCCTAAATGGGTTAATTGGCTTTATCTCGGGGGCTGGAGTGGCTGTCAATCAAGCTTAGATATCTTAATGCATCCACTTGAATAACTTCTCATTAAATAATGGATTTTTGGCGAGTTCATGACTGTGCTCTGATGTGTGAATTATTATTTATTTTGTATTTTCTGTGTGAACGTTCCTAATGAGTGCAGTTTAGCGAGTGGGCGATCCACAAGAGGGATGGGGGATGTGTGATGTTGTACTTCTAGGTGTAAAGAGCACTTTGCTTTTGCTTTTGGTTGCCAGGTGATGATAGAAACTGGTTCACTGTAGAGTTTTGGCAATATCACAGTATTGTGTTGATATCATGGTATATCTGTGATCTTAGACGTCGTAACATTGTGACTAGGGTTGTCCTGATCCGTTCACGTGATCGGAAATCGGGTCCGTGATCGGGACATCCCTAGTATAATATTATAATATAATAATATTATATCCATAGTATTACCAGTAAGACAGGGCTCCAGACTAACCTTTTCACAGGTAGCACTGGTGCCACCTACCTTTTCATTTGGTAGTGCCACCACAAATTAGGTAGCACCATTCTTTTCTTTGTATAGCGTGGTATTAATACATGATCTTATCATGCCCCCACATCGGGCGCCATTTAGTTATGTAGAGGTTTCCACCATTAAAGGTTTGGAATCATAAAACCCCCTACAAAGGTCACTGTGTAAAAAACAGCAACCTACCTGGTTATACTTCAAAACACTGTAGATGGTTTCAACCCAACACAAAGTCACTCAGTCAATAAAGGCAATACCTATTTATATTCCACACACACAAAGTCAGTTTAAGGTTTTGTGTTGAAAATTAAATGCAGTCCAAACCTTTTGGATTAATAAAGTGACAATTTGTACAATATCTCCATTACCATTATCCAAATTAATTCCTTATTATAATATTTTTACATTTTGGAAAAGATCTTTTGCAATGTGAAATGCCACCGAATTCTTAATCATTTTCCTTGTCTTCATGGGCCAACTTGTGAAAGCTGCATGCTTTTATTGTGAAGGCAAAAGTTTCTGAATGCTCTCAGAGCCTGCATATCTCCGCGTGCTGAAAATAGCTGATCTACAAGCTCACAACGCGTCGCGTCCGCGACACGTTGTGAGCTTGTAGATCAGCTATTTTCAGCACGGAACACTTTGTACGACGAAGAATAAATCAGGCATCAGTGCTCTTCACTCACTAGGAGGGAGATTAATGTCTTTTGTTGGCCGATCATCATGTATGGACACATAGGCTACCTCCTCGATGCAAACATAACAAGCATTGGAAGCTATTTTTCGTGGCACATTTCGTGGCACATTAATTAAGGTAATTAAGTTTACCTCCTCACTCAGTGTTTGGGTCGGGAGTCGGCTGTCTGTGTAGATCATGACTGATCATCATACAGTTAGATATGCGCGCTGCTAGAGATGTGACGTTCGTGAACGAGTCGGATCAACGGCTCTTTGAAAGGAACGATGGGATCCGGTTCACAGTAGGGAGCCGTTTCTTTTTAGAGGAGGAAGGGGGCAGGGGGGTTTCAACCAGGGCCGGTCATGAGCAATCTGGCGCCCTAAGCAGGATACACTGGGGAGGCACTGGGGGGGACACTGGGGAGGCACTGTGGAGGCACTGGGGGGGACACTGGGCACTGGGGAGACACTGGGAAGGCACTGGGGAGTGGGGAGTCACTAGGGAGGCCCTGGGCAGATATTGGGGAGGTACTGGGGAGGCACTGGGGGGACACTGGGCAGACAGAGTTTGCCCAGAGTGGCCCAGATGCGCCGCTCTGACCATCCAAGTCTGAAGGGTTTATTGGTGGGTTTTCGTGAACGATCGTTCTTTGAACACTGGGCGTCAGGCGAACGTCCAATGTTTTTATCAATGGAACGGGCAAGCACTGCGGGATGTTTTTTCCCCCCCACTCATCCTTCCAGGATGAGTGGGGGGGAAAAAACGACCAGTTTTTAAAGACGACCAGTTATATAAAGATATTTATATAAAGATATGGTTGAAAATGGGCGAAGTGTTCCTTTAACTCAGCTCCAAAGCATGTGTTCACAATGTTGCATTTCAGGCCCATAACAAAGTTTCCCTTGTTAATTATGGACCTGAAATGCAACATGCTGTTGAAATGACAGTCAGCAAGAGTATAACAAAGTATACTATACACTGTTTTTGATTCCTTTGTGCTCAGCAACGAGGGATATCAGGGAGGGTTCACAAGACAATGCAGATCAGACAAGCGGCTGAGAGTTGCCAATAATTAATTTGCTGTTATTTTTGTCTGTCTCTTCTCTGTTTTTCTGGTCATAAAGATCCACAGCTCACAGTCTAACCCAGAGTATCAGGCCTCGAGGCAGGCTTTCAGTTTGTTGTGTGATGAAAGCTCGACCTTTCGCAGATGGCTGGCATTCCCGTTCTGTTTGGTGTGTGTGTATGAACGGCACGCTGCCAAGACTCCACTGACCAGCAGAGGAGCACTCAGTAGAGACTCACCCCCCCCCCCTAACCACTGACCAGCAGAGGAGCAGTCAGAAGAGAGGGGCCGTCCGTCACACCCCCCCCTCCCCCCACCCTAACCA
>NC_136811.1:49184363-49226863 GCF_951216825.1 Electrona antarctica | reverse complement strand
GGGAGAGGGAGAGAGAGAGAGGGAGAGACATATAGAGAGATGGAGTACAGAGAGTAGCAGAGAGTGAGAGGGAGGGAGAGAGAGAGAGAGAGAGCGAGGGTAGAGAGAGAGAGAGAGACATACAGTATAGAGAGATGGAGTACAGAGAGTAGCAGAGAGTGTACAGGTGGCAGCTCATCCTCCCACTCCCTCATGGCCATCCAGCGTTAAAAGCCTGTCAGCGTGAGGGCCAAACATTATGACTGTCAAGGGCCACAATGAAATCAACAATTAGCTATCCTGCCGCAATTTAGCTAAGTATACACGAACACTTGATTGTGCAGAGGGAGCCCGGCGTTGGCAGCTTATAGCGGCTATGAAACCGAGAGCCATTTATCCGCCGCTCATCATCGCTGTGCCATCGCCAGTGACACTGTGTGTGTGGGCTCTCTCTGTGGGCATGATTCTGTACTTTGAAATGCAAATGCTGCTACTAGGTGACCTGTTGTGCCAACCATGTCAGAGATGTGTTCCGTAGAGTGGTTCAGTGGCTCAACTGTGTTTATAATGTTCAGGTGTTCACAAAGTTGGTTCCAGGTGAAACTTTGATATCATAGCAGTGCCCATACCCTGGGAGAGGTTGGCAAAAAGGGCCTTTCTGTGTGGAATTTGCATGTTCTCCCCGTGTCCCCCTAGGGTAGGTACCCTCACAAAGAACATGCAGTACCTCCCTCTGGCCAGCTGGGGTGCCTGATGCAGGTGGAGAGGATCTAGTTGGAATATCGTGTTCCTTCCACCCGCTACGTCCAACCGGGGAAACTCCCCCCTATCACGTGAAAAGAAGTGGCTTGGACTCCTCATGCAGTGAAGGAGGCATGATGTCAGTCCGTTGCTCTCCTCAGGTTGGCAGAGGGAGTGTAGCGCCCAGAATTACATTAGATAATTGACAGTGACACTGGGTGAAAAAAATCACACTCGTGTGAAGTGAGGGGCACTCTTATCATCATACATCATACATCATACATATCATCATACATCATCACATTCCGGCCAATCACTTTTGGCGTCCTCACTTTTCTGTTCTCACTTTTTATCCTCGCTTTTTAAGCCCTCAGCCAATCAAATCATCACTATGGGGTAGGCCTACACACAGACACACAAAGCTGGGCATAGGAGGGGTTAGCGACCCTCAAAGAATTGGTTGCAAACATCGTGGAATAAAAATGTAAAAAACAAAACGTGGCTGTGGGTTGCAACTTTCAGCCAAGGTCCATGCAGCTCTCGTGGGTGAAAACAAAACTTTCTCTTTGTCTTTTACTTGTTAGCACAGAGGGGAATTGGTATGTTGATGGTATGTTAACCCAACACCCACCCTGACCAAATCAGACGTATATACATTTTAAGAAAATGGCTGCAATGTGTACCAGGGATGTCTCCCAAGGGGTTCATGTGCATTTGAGCACTTTATCTCCATAAGATTGTAAGCAAAAGCTTCTAGTCTAAACTGTCTTATGTTTAGTTGCTCCTGTGATGGATGGTGAGCTGTGCAGGCACCTCGGGCCGTCTTTGTGGACAGAGCGCGCTCATCTGGCGGGAAGGGGGGGGGGATGAGGGGGCGAGAGGCAGGTCTTAATGTGGGCTGATTAGGAGCTTAGGGCGCTGGCAACTCAAATAGAGCCATGGCACAGCAAACGTCAGCGCTAACTCACCTTAGTCCATTAAGACCTGAGGACGCTGTGTCACCGTAGCTTTTTAACCACGTTAACCATTATTTTAATACTTTAGCTGTTGAAAAATAGCAGATCTATAAGCTGAGTGCCGCGATACGAGCTTGTAAATTGTAGATCTGCTATTTTTTGAAAAATCATGAAAATGTGTGCAAATCTCGGAATATATATATATATATACATATATTCTTTCACAGCAAACGTTTTAAACTCTTTGCTTCTGGGGACGTCTCTGGAACAAAATATGTTCAGATGCGGGTCCGGGTCGGCGGCCAAATACATAGTTACATAATAGTAATACATACAGTAATAGTTTGAGCACCACTGACATAGAAACATAGGTTGTTCAGAAAACTGTGTAGATTTAGACGACATTTTGTGTAGAATCTGGTATCGGGTCTCAATGGGTTAGATTAGAAACCCGCGGGCCGGCCCGGTAACACCGACTGACACCTCCGAGCAGAGCCACATCACGGCACTGGCATTTCAATTAGCCGCCTCCTCCCTGGCCGCGCTCCGGACCCCCCCCCCCCCCCCCCCCGCACCGTGAGAACATCCATCTCCTTTATTCCCATCCCGGGGTTTGATCTGCCACTTTAGTCCTTCTCACACCTTTTTATAGCCACCGGACATCATGATGTAAGTTTATTATGGAAGCAAGTCAACGAGTCAGAGCCCACAGCTTTGTGAGGTCTGATCCCCATTTGATGAGGCCTGTATTAACGGGCGCCGTCCGTCACACAGGGGGGACGTGGTGTTTTTAGAGCCATTTGGAAGAACACAGAGGTAGTTATGACAGTTGACGATGGCAGAATTCAGCTCTTTGGAAAATCCAAGGAGGTACACTAAACATTCTCAAACTGTTATCATTCTTTTTTTTCTTTTTTTGTGGCTTAAGCCTTTATTTTATATTTTTTTATGGAGGGACAGACAGTAGGCTGACAGGAAATGGGGAGAGAGATGGGGGGAAGACATGCAGTGAAGGCCGTCGGGTTCGGGAGTCGAACCCGCGGCACACTGCCAGACTGGATTACCAGCCAAGGTGCCTGGACCATTGAGCCATGGCCCAGGCCTCTTTTTTCTTTTTTGTCATACATTTTTATCCCACAATTTTTGCAACACATTTTTTCATGCACTGTCCATTATCTAATGTAATCCTGGGCGCAACACTCCCTCTGCCAACCTGGGGAGAACAACGGGACTGACCCCATGCTTCCTTCTCTGCATGAGGAGTCCAAGCCGTTTATTTTCACCTGACATGGGGAGTAACAGTTTCGCCCGGTTGGACGTAGCGCGTGGAAGGAACACGTTATTCCAACCAGTTCCTTTCCCCTCCTTCAGGCGCCCTGGCTGGCCAGGGGGAGACAGTATAGAGACCAGGATTTTTTTGTGAGGGTAACTACCCTCAACTGTCAACTTTCAGGCAGTGAAGGTACCTGGTTCAGAGACAGTTGGCTTCTTGTATTGCGGTTTGTGTTTCTTTGTTTGTTTTTTAATCTAAAATCCGCTCCCTCTTCATGTGACACAAGCACACACTTACAGTCTAACACTCACTTACACACGTGAGCGCGTGCTCGCGCGCGCACACACACACACACACACACACACACACACACACACACACACACACACACACACACACACACACACACACACAGCCCTCTCTCTGATGCACAAATCCATAGTTGAGAGATACTGGCTGTAATGGGCTTTCTTGGCGGTGCCACAGAGGCCTGGCCTCAGGGCTCTGACCTCTATTTGGACGCCCAGAGAGCGAGATAAAGCCTTGTGATGAGGAAGCCATTAAAGCAATAAGGCCAGGTCACAGTGCCGCCGCCAGTCAACAGCACAACGCGTGTGTGTGTGTGTGTGTGTGTGTGTGTGTGTGTGTGTGTGTGTGTGTGTGTGTGTGTGTGTGTGTGTGTGTGTGTGTGTGCGTGTGCGTGTGCGTGTGCGTGTGCGTGCGCGTGCGTGTGCCGGCCAAAAAACTTGCATCTCCATATTAAGTTTTCCATTTTCTTTGTAAATGAATGTCCTGCTTTATCATTCCAGAGTGTCGCACAGATGTAGTGAAAGCGTGGCGATTTTGGTTCAATGTCCTGAAAAGTAACAGTCATGGTCATAGGACAGGTATCCTGTGCGTGTGTACATTTGTGCGTGTGTGCGTGCTGTGTTGGTAGAGGTGTTTTACTGCGTGTGGTAAAACAGAGGCAGAAGCCGTGGCGGCCATCACACCCAGTTAACTACCAAAATTGAGCCGATAAGACATGGAAAAAAACCCCACTAGTGTTATTCTTTAAGAGCAGGTATTACTTCAGTGAGACGCATCACCCACCCCCCCCCCCCCCCACCCCCCCCCCCCCCACACACACACACACACACACACACACACACACACTCCGTTACTGTTGTTCCTAGAACATGATCCTCCATGTCAGACGTGCTGCTCCTCTCTCACCCCCCTGACGCCCGCATATTTTAACCCATTTAGGCCTGACCTCAAAATTAAAAAAAAAATCTTCTAAATCCTCCAGTTTTCTGAATTACATATTTTCACGATTTTTCAAAAATAGCAGATCTACAAGCTCGTAGCGCGCCACTCGGTGGCGCGCTATGAGCTTGTAGATTTTCAATTGCTAAATTATAACATAATGTTTAAAACACCAAAAATAACCTATGTTTCTAACTTTCTATGTCAGTGGTTCTCAAACTATTTCATGTCAAGGACCCCTAGTATTTAAGCCTCCGACCCATAGAGTATATAAAGGATAGAGACCGAACTGGAGCATTAGCCCCGCCCCCCAGCTATTAATTTCAGTGGAAGTTGCTCAGTGGCGTTTTGAAGCACCCGGAAGACTTCCGGAAGTATAATGATAACTCAATGGCTCGAGCGAGCGGAAGTTTAGCCTAGCACCGGACCTCAATTTTGAGGTCCGGGATTTTCACGTGACGTTATGATCGTCCGTCCACTTCCATTAAGTGCTGCAATTCCACATTTCGCCAGTAGGTAGTGGCATCTTCAACGTTGGATAGCCTTACTGGGGGCTTGCTCCGACCCCCATCTCAAAATATGTTGTTCCAGGGACCTTCCCGGAAGCAAGCTTGGAAGCAAGCAAGCTTGTAGCGCGGCTGCTCCCAAACTTTGGACGAGTCTCGCATCCCAACATTTTAGTGTGGGATTCATGACCATAAAAACCTTGTATATAACAACAAATATACTGTATTTTAATATTTAATTAAGTGATAGTTTAGCGGTTTTCCTTTTCTTTCTTTATTTCACAGAATCAATGGTCATGAATCACCAGGATCCTGGATGGCTTGATTCTAAACTTAACATTATTTATATCAATATGTTTGTAAATCTCTATGGGAAAAAAATGAATGGCCGATTTTTTAGTGGAACTGCCCTATACTATGATACTATCCTCTGCCCTTCCCTAACGCCCTCCTCCTCCTCGTCCACTCTCTCTATGACCTCAGGTCTCCTCTCCTCTCTCTCTCTCTCTCTCTCTCTCTCTCTCTCTCTATAACCTCAGGTCTCCCCTCTCTCTCTCTCTCTCTCTCTCTCTCTCTCTCTCTCTCTCTCTCTCTCTCTCTCTCTCTCTCTATAACCTCAGGTCTCCCCTCTCTCTCTCTCTCTCTCTCTCTCTCTCTCTCTCTCTCTCTCTCTCTCTCTCTATAACCTCAGGTCTCCTCTCTCTCTCTCTATAACCTCAGGTCTCCCCTCTCTCTCTCTCTATAACCTCAGGTCTCCCCTCTCTCTCTCTCTCTCTCTCTCTCTCTCTCTCTCTCTCTCTCTCTCTCTCTCTCTCTCTCTCTCTCTCTCTCTCTCTCTCTCTCTCTCTCTCTCTATAACCTCAGGTCTCCCCTCTCTCTCTCTCTCTCTCTCTCTCTCTCTCTCTCTCTCTCTCTCTCTCTCTCTCTCTCTAACCTCATGGTCTTCTCCTCCCCCTGTTAGATCCAGCGCTCCAGGAACAAGGAGATGAAGGAGATGTTCCCCGAGGGCTTCGGCATCCACCACGCGGGCATGCTGCGCTCGGACCGCACCCTGATGGAGAGCATGTTCTCCCGGGGCTACCTCAAGGTGCTGGTGTGCACGGCCACGCTGGCCTGGGGCGTCAACCTGCCCGCCCACGCCGTCATCATCAAGGTTCGAACCCTGCTCCTGCCCGCTCGATTGGCCTTCCGTTTGCAATGTCTTGCAAGTCACTGGTCGGTTCCCAAACATTTTTAGCTCAAGACCCAAAAGAGAGATTAGAGCAGTAAACTAAAGGACCCGTATAGATCTTTAACTCTTGAGAGTGTAAAATGCAACCCTTGCGACCCTTCCCCTTCCACCTCCATTTGATTTAATTTTACACTCTCAAGAGTTAAATTATGTTAAACATCTGCATTACTTAAAACCTCTTGAGCGCCAGCGGGGGCAGCGGCTGTCCACCTCATGAACAGCTCTCAGTGGGTAAATGGAGACCCAATTGGTCTCCGGTTCCAACTCCGATGCTTTTGATTTTCCCCCCTGGACCCCCCTGGGGTTTAAGAGTTAATATGAAATTGTTATTGTTATTAAATATTTTTGAAATAATAGATATAGTATAGTATAGCATATTTTTAGATATAGGAAACAAGGAGATAATTCAAATTGGTCCGTGTCCCAAATATGGATCCAGACCCACTATTTGGGAACCCGTGGCTTTACCCTAGAACATTTGATTTTGTAACGGGTAGCCTACCCGATATTATATAATTCCATAAAATAATATTTCTCATCAAAATATATTAAAGTACATCAATACATGGCAATTTGAGGTACTCTAATTTAATCCAGAAATTTCACCCATAAAAAAAGGGCTGGAGAACTTCTCTTTTGGTCCAGCACCCATTCCTGGGACATAACACGTAAGAATGGTCCTGTGAAGGCACAGTCTTAATTGCAACTTCTGCTAATTGTAGGAGTTTGGGATTTTTCTACCCTAATTCACCCTAACACCTGCCTGTAGGGGAAAAAACAGGGATGTGGTCAGGGAAACACACCTACCTTCTATGATGTCACTGAGCATCATGAAGGTACCAATGGCAGGGAAACACACCTACTGTACCTTCTATGATGTCACTGAGCATCATGAAGGTACCCATAGCAGGGAAACACACCTACCTTCTATGTTGTCACTGAGCATCATGAAGGTACCCATGGACACTCCCACCTACCTTCTATGATGTCACTGAGCATCATGAAGGTACCCATGGACACTCCCACCTACCTTCTATGATGTCACTGAGCATCATGAAGGTACCCATGGACACTCCCACCTACCTTCTATGATGTCACTGAGCATCATGAAGGTACCCATGGACACTCCCACCTACCTTCTATGATGTCACTGAGCATCATGAAGGTACCCATGGACACTCCCACCTACCTTCTATGATGTCACTGAGCATCATGAAGGTACCCATGGACACTCCCACCTACCTTCTATGTTGTCACTGAGCATCATGAAGGTACCCATGGACACTCCCACCTACCTTCTATGATGTCACTGAGCATCATGAAGGTACCCATGGACACTCCCACCTACCTTCTATGTTGTCACTGAGCATCATGAAGGTACCCATGGACACTCCCACCTACCTTCTATGATGTCACTGAGCATCATGAAGGTACCCATGGACACTCCCACCTACCTTCTATGATGTCACTGAGCATCATGAAGGTACCCATGGACACTCCCACCTACCTTCTATGTTGTCACTGAGCATCATGAAGGTACCCATGGACACTCCCACCTACCTTCTATGATGTCACTGAGCATCATGAAGGTACCCATGGACACTCCCACCTACCTTCTATGATGTCACTGAGCATCATGAAGGTACCCATGGACACTCCCACCGCAAACATCAGCATAATTGCCTGGGTGAAAATCACTCAGGGTTAGTTTTCGATTAGTCTTGTGTTGACTGTTGCCTCTCGCAATTTTCATATGCTTCCGTCAACAGCAATATATAAGTTAATATATAATAAATATAAACATATTTTCGTGAACGGAAATGCCAGCTTCCTTACTCTGATGTCGGGAGGCATAGTTCCAGACTCTATATAGCATTCAGAGATTGTGGAATAGTTGTCTGGCTATGCGAGACTAGTTTTCTCTAGGGTTAAGTAAGGCGTTTAGTATCGTCACATTGCCTGCATTGTTTGTGATTTCTCATCATATTTACTAACAATAATACACTGTTTGGTTGATGTCTCACGGGGGAGGACGGTGTCAGTCACTTTCCCTCTGGCACAGGCTTTGCCTTGCCAGCCAAGAACCATGGCAAGAGGAGGGGGGCGGTGGGCTTTATAATCTGTATAATCCCTCCTCCCTCCCTCCATCCTTCTTGTTTCCACGGCAACATCAACAACAGGGCACTAGTGTTGATTTCGTTGACTATTATAATAATGTTACCGTTTTACACTGAGGAAAAACGAAATAAAAACTAAGCCATGATGAATATATTAAATATATATAAATACTAAAATGTTATTGAGAGACTAGTGGAGAAAAGATCCAGTAGAACTAAAAGACAAGTCATTTTATGCTTGGCTTTGTGCTCGAAAAAAAGCAGATCTACAAACTCACAACGCGTCGCACTGCGAGCTTGTAGATCGGCTATTTTCAGCATGCAACCAAGTCCAAAATCAGCCATTGTGACACCATTAAGGCATCGCCAAAATACATTTCGGTCGACAAAATCAACTGTAGAATCTCACGATATTAAGTCGACTAAAACTAGACTAACACCAAAACATTTCAGGTGACAAAAGAATATGACTTGAAACTAAATTAAAATGTATTCTAAAAGACGTTTTTGAGGACCCCCTCAAAAACGAGATGATGCATCTCAAGGGGCTTATCACCAAATAAATTCCAAATACTATGACTATAAACTATAAACTAAAACCAAAATGTTTTGCTGTCCAAATCAACCACAACGCACAACACACAAACAGGGCACTCAGATCTACGACGCCAAGCGCGGCTCCCTGGTGGACCTGGGCATCCTGGACGTGATGCAGATCTTCGGGCGCGCCGGGCGGCCGCAGTTCGACAAGCATGGCGAGGGCACCATCATCACCACGCACGACAAGCTGAGTCACTACCTCACGCTGCTGACGCAGCAGAACCCCATCGAGAGCCAGTTCCTCGACACCATGGCCGACAACCTCAACGCAGAGGTACGCATGCGCGCACACACACACACACACACACACACACACACACACACACACACACACACACACACACACTCTCTCATGCACATGAGTCATTCATAAAGGAATGGTGCGTGGTCTTTCCTTACTAATCTTTAGTTAGATGCAATGTCCACAAGAATATAACCGTCCCCCAGGATATTTGGTGTCAACCTGCCTCACAGTTGTCCAGATTGTAGCACGATCTGCTGCTTAATCCGTTAAGACCTGAGGCCCATTCTAAAACAAACAGGTTTCTGAAATACTAATATATAAGTGGTTGTAAATGTTAAATGGTGCATTTATATAGTGCTTTTATCCAAAGCACTTTGCATAGTCCGTGCATTACATTCACACACACACACACACACACACACACACACACACACACACACACACACACACACACACACACACACACACACACACACACACACACACACACACACACACACACATTCACACACTGATGGTGGAGGAAACCATGCAAGGCACCAACCTGCACATCGGGAGCAATTATAGGGTTCAACGTCTTGCTCAAGGACACTCAGTGTGGGGGAGCCCGGTATGGAACCAGCTGCTCTACCGGCTACTCTACCCCTTGAGCTACTGCTGCCCCAAACCTATTTCATGTCTAGGACTGCCACAGTTATATGCATTTGGCCACCGACCCTCCATCTCAAATGATTTTGTTCGAGGTATATCCCCACAAGCAAAGATTTGAGTTAAATATTGTTTCTTTAAAAAAAAATCATGGATTTAAAAATGTGCACAAATCTGCTATTTAAAAAAAATAGCAGATCTACAGGAAGAAGATCTGCTATTTTTGAATGGCCAAAGTATAAAATTAAATGTAAAAGGACACGTCGCGTTCCCGGTTTGAATGGGTTAATGAAGAGACGCGGCGCCAGGAAGGAAGCAAGCAGATGGTGTCTGGTTAGTTAGGCAGTGACAGAAGTGGTGGATGAAATACACACATTTGTTTTACTTTAAGTAAAAAGTACAGTAGCAATGTAGAAATATGTCAATGATGCAACAGCAGTGGCAACATAGAAATGTGTGTGGGGGAGGAATCAATTTGCATAACTACTAAATTGGGGAGAAATAGGGGGTAAAAATAATTGGCTACTCTAAATAAAACAAAATAAAATAGAGTAGCCAACATTTAATTTAAAAGTGATTACCCTCCACCTCTGCTTATAGCGCACTGTGCATTCCAAAAAAAGAGCAGGCTAAATAAATGTAAAGTAGGGTACTTAACGTTATAGCATTTAAGCAGATTTTTGGGTGTAACCTCTGCTAACCCACCCTGGATTTGAAAGAGCTGGAGAGAGTAGAGACCCCTGTTACTGAACAAACATTATAGCATTGCACCTTTAACCACTTACTCACACCCATACTCATACGAATCTGCACTCGCGAGACATGGCCAAAGAATTTCCGGGGGTCCCCAGCCCAAAAGGTTGAGAACCTCTGCTATAGAAGTTCTACTACCGAATCTTAAGTTATAACCGTTATAAGAAGACACTTTACACATAGAGCAGGTCAAGTCCATGCACTTAAATTCCCCCATGGCCAAGTGCTTGGCGATCACAGTGAAGGAAAAACCTCCCTTTAACGGGCAGAAATCTGGAGCAGAACCTGGTTTCTAGGTGGGCGGCCATCTGCCGTGACATAAGAGAAGCACATCATTTATGTATGTGTCCCCTGAACTACGGCACAAAACCAAGGTTGGCTTTTGAAGGAGAATGTGCCAGTATTAAATAATTCATGTATTCTGTTAGCCTGTATTTTGGTTTTGTTTATTTGCATTATTGCCAGTTAAAGGAACACACTTACAGATGGGTAGCAAGTCAGTGTGGGCTTTAGAGGATGTTGTGCTAAGACCTGATGCTTAAGTCTGATTTACACTTTGTCGTATGGTGACGTCAGTGGCCTAATGGTCTTATGGTCCATGTGTCCACCCGGAGATTGGGACTCACTGGGAGGACTGGAGTGCCCGAGGCGATGCCTCCCTGCTTCGCACTCGGCATCAAGTATTCCGTGCCGAAAATAGCCTATATACAAGCTCACAGCGCGTCGCATCGTGACTAAGTTGTGAGCTTGTAGATTGTCGGCTATTTTCGATGCGAGGCACCAGCACGCAATGGCTTTTTGCAAAACAAAATGCTTTTTGCACGTCGGCAATCTGCCAGCCTCTCCTGCCCAAAGTGAATTTGCGGCTGAGCGTAGCTTTCACCGATGCTCTACAGCTCAACTACTGTGAGGCGGGTTTGGACGGAGGCCAGCGGACGGGGAGATGATGTCGTACATCAGGCGACATGACACCCTAAGCTGAGAGCTTCTTTTTCTCCTAATGATTACAGAGATCTGTGATTACAGAATCGATTAAACCCTAAAACCCTTTTGTTGTTTTTAACACTGTTGATGAATTGGTGGTTTGCTCTCAGATTCATTTTAACAAAGAGAGCCACCAGGTATGTGACAGGTGCATTGGAAATGTAAAACTAGGATAAAAAAATAAATCATATTTTTCACACTGACATCATTCCACACATTGTGCTGTTAAACATAATGGTGTAGTTTTCCAGTATTCAGTATATAATACAAATGTATCGTGGAGTTATCTATTAACAGTAAGCAACATTAAATATGCAATGAAGGAAAAATAATTTTCCATGACACTTGATGCATACCTCCATCATGATATTCACAACAATTCCTTTATTCCACTTGTGGGATTTCAAGTGAAGTAGCTTGCATTTCCTCAACTGTCCACAAGATGGTAGCAGAGACTGGTTGTCAGTGGTGGAAAGCAACTAAGTACATGCACTCAAGTACTGTACTGTACACTTTTGAGGCATTTCCAATACTCCACTACAACTCAGAGGCAAATATGTTACATTTACTATTTGACATCCATATTTTACTATAGTTACTTTGTATATTGTTTTCAAAACATACATTAACCACTTCAGCCCTATTTATACTTTGGCTATGTACAACAAGCTCACAACGATGCGACGCGTTGTGAGCTTGTAGATCTGCTCTTTCCAAACAATTGTATACATTTTGAAAACATTAAATGGAAGAATGGAACCTTGTGCACCCTCTCAGAGTTAAATTAACATTGATTTGACGTACAATATAAATTGGGGTCCTAGAGATGGAAAGGCCATTAGATGGGAGTCCGTAGCCTAATGCAGGTCAAACTGCTCCTTGAAATAAAATGATTGAAAATCAGTCACTGCTAGAGCCGTTAACATCTTCTCTAATGGGGGTCCCTGGCATATCTTTTCAGGGGTCCATGGGCTAATAAGTGTCAATTTGGGGGTCCGTTACATGAAAATGTTTGCTCTGGGGGACCGTCACCAATGTAATGTCTCCTCCCTGCTGTCTGTCTGTCCAGGTTGCTCTAGGGACCGTCACCAATGTAATGTCTCCTCCTTGCTGTCTGTCCAGGTTGCTCTAGGGACCGTCACCAATGTAATGTCTCCTCCCTGCTGTCTGTCCAGGTTGCTCTGGGGACCGTCACCAATGTAATGTCTCCTCCCTGCTGTCTGTCCAGGTTGCTCTGGGGACCGTCACCAATGTAATGTCTCCTCCCGTCTGTCTGTCCAGGTTGCTCTAGGGACCGTCACCAATGTAATGTCTCCTCCCTGCTGTCTGTCCAGGTTGCTCTGGGGACCGTCACCAATGTAATGTCTCCTCCCGTCTGTCTGTCCAGGTTGCTCTAGGGACCGTCACCAATGTAATGTCTCCTCCCTGCTGTCTGTCCAGGTTGCTCTGGGGACCATCACCAATGTAATGTCTCCTCCCTGCTGTCTGTCCAGGTTGCTCTAGGGACCGTCACCAATGTAATGTCTCCTCCCTGCTGTCTGTCCAGGTTGCTCTGGGGACCGTCACCAATGTAATGTCTCCTCCCTGCTGTCTGTCCAGGTTGCTCTGGGGACCGTCACCAATGTAATGTCTCCTCCCTGCTGTCTGTCTGTCCAGGTTGCTCTGGGGACCGTCACCAATGTAATGTCTCCTCCCTGCTGTCTGTCTGTCCAGGTTGCTCTGGGGACCGTCACCAATGTAATGTCTCCTCCCTGATGTCTTTCTAGGTTGCTCTAGGGACCGTGACCAACGTGGACGAGGCAGTGAAGTGGCTGAGTTACACCTACCTGTACGTGCGCATGAGGGCCAACCCCCTGGTCTACGGCCTCAACCACAAGGCCTACCAGGTAGGACTCCTTCTCGTGTGTGTGTGTGTGTGTGTGTGGGTGTGTGTGTGTGTGTGGGTGTGGGTGTGGGTGTGGGTGTGGGTGCGTGTGCGCTGTGGGTGTGTGTTGCAGGCGTGTGCTGTGGTTGTGTGCGTGTAACGTCACTATACGAACACAATTGCTGGGCAGGGAGGTGTGTCACTGCACACAGGCTGAGGGCGGCACCTGTTAGCAGGGAGTGTTGGGCGGGAGGAGTATAGGAAGGAGGCTCTATGTCCTCCTGTTGGGGGCTCCTCACTGGCACGTGAGCTAACCTCGCCTCACCAGGCTTTCCACCACCTCGGAGGAAAGCCTGGTCTCTGTTTCATTTCGGTATATGATCCGGGCGGGAGCGGATGATATCGTTACGTCATGTTGTAGTATTGGCAGGAACAACAAACACGAACTTCCTTTTCCCTCAAACCGGAAGAATAACAATAAAAGCTCATGTAGCCTGCAGCTTTTATTGAGAAAAATCGGTTTGAGGGAAAAGGAAGTTCGGGTTTGTTGTTCCTGCCTGTCGACTACAAAACAATACTACAACATGACGTAACAATATCATCCGCTCCCGCCCGGATCATATACCGAAATGAAATGTTGCCCAGGCTACACGTGAGCCAGTAGGATGCAACAGTAGTAGCCTCGGAAACCCAGACGTTTTACAACAGCGGTGGCAACACACACAGATGTGTGTGTGTGGGGAGGAATTAATTGATATAACGACTAAATTGTGGAGAAAAAAAAACTAAACTTCTAAATTAAGTTTAGTTTAGTCTTAACACGTTTAATTTCCATATGTAATGCAACAAGCGAGAAAATAACCATAGCTTATTTCACCTAGCCTTTTACAAAACAAAGAAAAGATAGAGAGAGAGAGAGAAAACAAACAAAGGACAAGACACTTTGCTGTATGTAAAGTAAAAACTGCTGAAAGTCTAAAAGCCTTGGTGTGTGTTCCAGATGGACCCCGGCTTGGAGCTGTACCGCAGGGATCTGGTGGTGCAGGCTGCCAGGAAGCTGGACAAGGCCCGGATGATCCGCTATGAGGAACGCACCGGATACTTCTCCTCCACAGACCTGGGCCGCACCGCTAGCCACTTCTACATCAAGTACAACACTATAGAGGTAGTACTACATCACTGCTACATCAAATACTACACCATAGGGGTACTAACTACATCACTGCTACATCAAATACTACACCATAGGGGTACTAACTACATCACTGCTACATGAAATACTACACCATAGGGGTACTAACTACATCACTGCTACATCAAATACTACACCATAGGGGTACTAACTACATCACTGCTACATCAAATACTACACCATAGGGGTACTAACTACATCACTGCTACATCAAATACTACACCATAGGGGTACTAACTACATCACTGCTACATCAAATACTACACCATATGGGTACTAACTACATCACTGCTACATGAAATACTACACCATAGGGGTACTAACTACATCACTGCTACATCAAATACTACACCATAGGGGTACTAACTACATCACTGCTACATGAAATACTACACCATAGGGGTACTAACTACATCACTGCTACATGAAATACTACACCATAGGGGTACTAACTACATCACTGCTACATCAAATACTACACCATAGGCGTACTAACTACATCACTGCTACATGAAATACTACACCATAGGGGTACTAACTACATCACTGCTACATCAAATACTACACCATAGGGGTACTAACTACATCACTGCTACATCAAATACTACACCATAGGGGTACTAACTACATCACTGCTACATGAAATACTACACCATAGGGGTACTAACTACATCACTGCTACATCAAATACTACACCATAGGGGTACTAACTACATCACTGCTACATGAAATACTACACCATAGGGGTACTAACTACATCACTGCTACATCAAATACTACACCATAGGGGTACTAACTACATCACTGCTACATCAAATACTACACCATAGGGGTACTAACTACATCACTGCTACATGAAATACTACACCATAGGGGTACTAACTACATCACTGCTACATCAAATACTACACCATAGGGGTACTAACTACATCACTGCTACATCAAATACTACACCATAGGGGTACTGACTACATCACTGCTACATCAAATACTACACCATAGGCGTACTAACTACATCACTGCTACATGAAATACTACACCATAGGGGTACTAACTACATCACTGCTACATCAAATACTACACCATAGGGGTACTAACTACATCACTGCTACATCAAATACTACACCATAGGGGTACTAACTACATCACTGCTACATCAAATACTACACCATAGGGGTACTAACTACATCACTGCTACATCAAATACTACACCATAGGGGTACTAACTACATCACTGCTACATCAAATACTACACCATAGGGGTACTAACTACATCACTGCTACATCAAATACTACACCATAGGGGTACTAACTACATCACTGCTACATCAAATACTACACCATAGGGGTACTAACTACATCACTGCTACATGAAATACTACACCATAGGGGTACTAACTACATCACTGCTACATCAAATACTACACCATAGGGGTACTAACTACATCACTGCTACATCAAATACTACACCATAGGGGTACTAACTACATCACTGCTACATCAAATACTACACCATAGGGGTACTAACTACATCACTGCTACATCAAATACTACACCATAGGGGTACTAACTGCATCACTGCTACATCAAATACTACACCATAGGGGTACTAACTACATCACTGCTACATCAAATACTACACCATAGGGGTACTAACTACATCACTGCTACATCAAATACTACACCATAGGGGTACTAACTACATCACTGCTACATCAAATACTACACCATAGGGGTACTAACTACATCACTGCTACATGAAATACTACACCATAGGGGTACTAACTACATCACTGCTACATCAAATACTACACCATAGGGGTACTAACTACATCACTGCTACATGAAATACTACACCATAGGGGTACTAACTACATCACTGCTACATCAAATACTACACCATAGGGGTACTAATTACATCACTGCTACATCACATACTACACCATAGGGGTACTAACTACATCACTGCTACATCAAATACTACACCATAGGGGTACTAACTACATCACTGCTACATCAAATACTACACCATAGGGGTACTAATTACATCACTGCTACATCAAATACTACACCATAGGGGTACTAACTACATCACTGCTACATCAAATACTACACCATAGGGGTACTAACTACATCACTGCTACATCAAATACTACACCATAGGGGTACTAATTACATCACTGCTACATCACATACTACACCATAGGGGTACTAACTACATCACTGCTACATCAAATACTACACCATAGGGGTACTAACTACATCACTGCTACATCAAATACTACACCATAGGGGTACTAATTACATCACTGCTACATCAAATACTACACCATAGGGGTACTAACTACATCACTGCTACATCAAATACTACACCATAGGGGTACTAACTACATCACTGCTACATCAAATACTACACCATAGGGGTACTAACTACATAAATACTACACCATAGGGGTACTAACTACATCACTGCTACATGAAATACTACACCATAGGGGTACTAACTACATCACTGCTACATGAAATACTACACCATAGGGGTACTAACTACATCACCGCTACATCAAATACTACACCATAGGGGTACTAACTACATCACTGCTACATCAAATACTACACCATAGGGGTACTGACTACATCACTGCTACATCAAATACTACACCATAGGGTACTAACTACATCACTGCTACATCAAATACTACACCATAGGGTACTAACTACATCACTGCTACATCAAATACTACACCATAGGGGTACTAACTACATCACTGCTACATGAAATACTACACCATTGTACTACTACAAGGCTTCCCAGACTTCTCAGGCCACAAAGCAAAGTTACTATATTTACCCAGGGTAACTGGACTAAGCATCAGATACTTGTTTACAGCCAGGCCCTGCTCATAGAACATTTCATGGTAGTGGTTCAATGCCTTGCTCAAGGCAAGAAAAAAATAATCCTATTTGAACTAAGGACCCCCCCTCCCTGATAAGCATTTAGAATTGTAGGCATTACATTTAGTTTGACTCGATTCCACGGATAAATATTTTGAGAATAGCCAAATTACAAGCTCACAGCACCTCGCACTGCAAAGGGCTTCTGAGCTTGTAGATCAGCTATTTTCACAATGTTTCCCTCTGTCTTTCTTTGTGTAGCCTAATTCAAATGTTTGGTGGTACAAAATTCAGCTCTGGTACAATGCAACACAACCCAACAATATTATGTCATATTTGACAATTTCTCCAATTTGCAATTGGTATTTAAAAGGTCTTGAAAGTAATTAAATTGTTACTTTAGAGTTGTGCAGATACCGTATATTAGAGACCTGCGGATAATGGATTTAGCCGCGGTTAACCGCAGTTTAGGGTGGATTTGGGTCATTAAAATATATTATAAATTAATATTGGATAAACCGCGAGTGAAATAATGCAGGAAATAAATTAATGGCATCTATCTATAGGCTTATTATAGCTTTTAAGACGCACAAAATCACGCAATCCGCAACCAAAAAAAAAAAAGATCTAAATTTGAATTATTAATGAATGCGGTCGGATAACGGGCTGATTATAAATATACACACGTAGATTCGGGTGACACAAAAGCTCATCCGCAGGTCTCTGCCGTGTATACTGTACACTTGTTGGAGTGAGAAAATACAGTTGCACATTAAACTTATCATCTGGGGACCCCCCCAAAATAATTTGGGGACCCAGCCTGGGGGTCCTGAGCCCCAGTTTGGGAATCAGTGAACTAAAGCACTCCCAAACGTTTTTAACCTGACTCCGCCAGCTGGTGGCAGCAGTGAGTTCCTCCTCCTGCTCCCATCTGCCCATCTGGTCCCTCTCGGGCAGAGACCATGTACTCTAGCGGCCATATGCGGCCGCTAGAGGCGGGATCAACGTGATACTGATGACGTATTGAAGCGCTGCCACAGTGCAAACGTATCGTTTCTGCTTGAGAGAGAGTCAGGTTAAAACGTTTTAGCCTGTGACCCAAAAGAGAAATGTGATGTCTCCGCGGGACCCAAACTAGTGAAAATAGCAGATCTACATGCTTGCAACGCGACGCTTCGTGCCATGTTGTGAGCTTGTAGATCGTCTATTTTCACTACTACTACTACTACTACTTGTTTTCTAATTTATAGAATTTCTTTGAAATTATTTTGGGAATGTTTTTTGAAAATGTTTTGAACTAACTAAAAACTAAATGTAGGAAACAAAAAAAGACCCATAAAGGTTTGTCTGCGACCTGCAAACGGCTCCCGACTCACTGTGTGAAGCAGTGATCTATAGTATAGGCTACTGTAATACAACAACATCGTATATCTCCACTGAACAGCTACACTTTAACAAATGGATGCTTTGCTGTGCCAACAGTATCTTACAAGTGTAGAGTGCTTGTTATTTACAGCCCACTCCTTCAGATTATGATGTGTTAGGATAGATAACCATACCAGACTATATACTTATTTTTCAAAAGGCACACATCTCATACATTCTTGTTCTTTTATCTACTACTGCAGCATTGTTTAGTTGTCCTCGGCGTTGCTGCCATGGCGATGGCCTCATAAGGTCATGTTGCATTGTGTGTCTTGTTGCCGTAATCATGAATGCTTCCTGTGAGGCATTTATTGTTCCATGTGATGTGATAAATTGGGACACGGGCGTAATATAAACCACTGACTTGAAGTAATGACTGCAGATAGCAGGGATCGGATAATAATCCTTATCGTTTATTGTGATGTTCTGTATCTCTTTGCCAAAAAATAGCGGATCTACAAGCTTGTAGATTTGCTTATGTTCCCCACAGAATATACTGTAGATGCTGCAATGTACAAAAGTGGCATTTTAAGAGTATTACGCATATTTTGATTATTGTAATAATTGCAATCATTTTGGCCGCAGTAATTGTGACACGAAATATCGGCCTGTCTTTCTCTTTTAGGAATCTTACTGCACTCTGAATGGGCTCAGAATAATATGCACAGAATAACTCTTCCCCATGATACTAATTAAGGCTCTGTTTCATTTAGTGTGCAGTGGTTCTCTCAAACCTTTTCATTTCAAGGACCCCCTACAAATGGAACCAAATGGGCCCGTACGGGTCCATTTGGTTCCATTTGTACACTCTCAGGGCAGTATTATGCGTGTCTTAAGTACCAGGTATTATGACTTAACTTAAGACCTGGAGGCGTGGTCAATGCTGTTTGGCCACTCAGAATAGCCAAATGGCATTGATCACGCCTCCAAGTCTTAAGTTAAGTAATAAGACCTGGTACTTAAGACACGCATAATACTGACCTCAGAGTTACACACCCGTACGGGGCCATTTGGAACCCACTCAAGGACACTTTGAGACCCACTGGTGTAGCAGTGTGTTTCCAGTGAGCCAACATGCACACTAGCACAGCACCCTGTCTCTGTTTGACCAGAATGGAACATTCTGTGTAATTTATTAGTATCATCGGTAACACCTGTAGAAGGTAGTAGGGAAGGGGTCCAAGTTCTTCCCAAAATGGCATCTGTGCATAGAGCCCATTGCCTTGTTGTTGTTGTTGTTGTTGAAATGTGCTACACAAATAAACATGCCTTGCCTTGCATTGCCACGCAGACGTTCAACGAGCTGTTCAACTCCCAGAGGAACGAGGCCGACATCCTCAGCATCGTGTCCAAGGCAGAGGAGTTTGAGCAGGTCAAGGTGAGCTGTGTTCAGAGGGCCTCGTCGTCTTATTACAGCCAAAATAGCCCATGTTGTACATCGTACATCGGGCAGTGCTGAATCAAACACACCGAATCAAAAGGCCCCATGATGTGATTTGCGTGTAACACAATCAAGAGCGACACTTTTTTGTGTTTGCGTGTCCAGTGAATGAACGTGCATGCATTCAGCGCACCGCCAGCACTATCGCCGCTGCTCCCGTAGGGTTATAAGGCTGCTCCCCGAGGCTGGTTCTCCTATTTTTTAGTCTCCTCCCACTGAGTGTTTAACCCATTTTTACTTGAGATCAGATTCTATAAATGTCTTCTACATCCTGACAGTTTTCTGAAAAAGCTATGTTTCTATGTCAGTGGTTCTTCGATTTTTCAAAAATAGCAGACCTACAAGCTCGTAGCGCGCCACTCGGTGGCGCGCTATGAGCTTGTAGATCTGCTATTTTTCAATAGCTAAAGCATAACATAATGCTAACACCAAAAGGGGTTCCCGCCCAAAATGGGTTAAGAAACTGTTGGACGGCCAAAAACACTAGCTGGCGTTACGAAACCGGTGACCTACTATGAATATACGGTTTTGATGGAACCAACAGCTGTACCTATTTGAAAATCAGGGTCCTGCAAGCTGTGGGCCCTGGCGTTTATTGTATTTTTTTTTGTATTAATTTATTCAGCACAGTATGAAAACAATACAGTGAACATATAAATATAAGAAGGGAAAAGTGCTAGGCTGAGGCAAAAAAGCCCAAGGGGCTTATACGAGGCCTCTGCCTATATGTAAAACACAATGAAACATCTTATACGAGGCCTCTACCTATATGTAAAACACAATGAAACATCTTATACGAGGCCTCTACCTATATGTAAAACACAATGAAACATCTTATACGAGGCCTCTACCTATATGTAAAACACAATGAAACATCTTATACGAGGCCTCTACCTATGTAAAACACAATGAAACATCTTATACGAGGCCTCTGCCTATGTAAAACACAATGAAACATCTTATACGAGGCCTCTACCTATGTAAAACACAATGAAACATCTTATACGAGGCCTCTACCTATGTAAAACACAATGAAACATTGTACAAGAAATATAGTGTATCCAGAATACATGATTGCAGTATATAGAACAAAAAAACAAAACAAAAAACAACATCATTAGAATACTTGGTTATCTACAGTACATGATTAGAGAAAAGAAGAGATGATACAAAGAAATATAATTAAGTGATCTGGTCAAAACTTATGTTTGAAATTATTTAATGACGTAGAATTTGATGAGATAATGCTTAGGCTCCACTAAGTTCCATTGTTAACCCGGGCCTGGATGTACGTACAAGCTCACAAGTTGTGAGCTTGTAGACTTGTAAGAGTAATTAGTACTAATCCGTCTAATGACTCTTTGAGAGCCCATTGTCCTTAGTGCGCCAAGTCACTCTGCCTGTTCCATTGTCCATACTGCGTCAGGTCGCTCTGCCTGCTGTGTTCTGATATGATTTGCTCCTATTGAATATAATGATGTACCGTCAAAGATCCAATTGTAGCCGAGGAGGCCTTTATTTATTTCTGAAGAAATGAGAAGCAGGCATAAATCGGAGATAGGGCCATATTTGCAATTTAGCCTACTGTATGTTTTTAGCCAATTTAGCTCAGCCTAATTTAGCTTAGTTTTTTATGGTTATAATTATTTTAGACCCCAACAGGGGTTTATACTTGGCCCTCTCCTCTCCACACCAACGACACATTGTGAACTTGCAGATCGGCTATTTTCTGCAAATGTTTGCTTATTTTCACTGTATGCTTTTTGAGTGGTGTAAACCACTCCTATGGCTTTGTTAGTTTACGTGTCTGTCTGTCTGTCTGTCTGTCTGTCTGTCTGTCTGTCTGTCTGTCTATTCGTACCAAAAAATGAGCATGGTTGCTACGGTCACCCAGTTCACCCGGGTGTGATTTCATTACGTCAGACATTACGTCAGATCAGAGCTGATCAGGCTATATAAGACCATACACCACTCGGTTCACACGGGTGGGATTTTTTATTTATATTATTATGACGTATCCAGAATAGGGACTTCTAGGTTTCATATGGTTACTATACGATAGTTCAACCAATTATTTTTTTGAGTGGTGTAAACCACTCCTACAACTGGCTTTTTTGTGCAGAAAAAATGAGCATGGTTGCTATGTTCACCCTGTTGTAATGACGTAATGAAATCACACCCGGGTGAACAGGGTGAACATAGCAACCATGCTCATTTTTTCTGCACAAACAAAGCCAGGTAATGAAATCACACCCGGGTGTGATTTCATTACGTCAGACATGATTTCATTACGTCAGACAGACCTTACACCACTCAGTTCACACGGGTGTGATTTTTTAACTATTTGTAACTATTTTCTATCAATTCCACGCCCCATGAAGCCCTGAATGTGTTTAGTTTTTGTCACATTCCTAAGTCAATAAACTGTTTACTAGTGTACATACAGTATGTTTTTGTCAAAATCGATCGGGTTTTGATATCAATAATCTCCGTCCTTTTGATCAATCTTCGTCCTGAGCGCTGGGCGTTACTAATTGATTGAACGGAGAACTCCGTCATTGCCGCTCAGGGTGTTAAACATCTGCATTGCTAGTCTACACAATTACAGAATTGTTATTGTGATCATCGTTTGCCTGCTGTCTCTCCTAATGGTACCGACATCAATACAGCATGGAATTTTGGACAAAATTGTATACAACAATAACACAATATTGAGGCTAAATCTCATCAAATGGTGGTCCGTGGCTCAAGTAAGTAGCCGAGCCATGAGGCCCATAGGGCAGGAGCCTATCTCCTGTTTCACCCCCCTGGACATGACGCTAGTATGTCGTAGGGACTTACCCCCAATCCAACCCTTGATGCTGAGTGTCAAGCAGGGAGGCATTGGGTCCCATTTTTAGAGTCTTTGGTATGACCCGGCCGGGGATTGAACCCCGACCTCCCAGTCTCAGGGCGGAAATAGTGCCAAATAAATAATAATGGGCCTTGATATGAAAAGGGTTGAAAACCACTGAATTATTGGCTTTTTTCGGGTGAACTAATCCTTAACAGTATGAAGGCCAAAGCACTGGAATTGACGAGTAGCGTACTGTACACATCACACATGGAGCGAGTTTTACACGTGACATTTCCCCAAATACATGTGCTTCAAAGATCTGTGTTCTCACAATAATAAAAAAAAACGAACTCGTAGGAGAGAGTCAGCAGACAGTTTTAGCACAGATGTCCCATGGGCTGTTTCACATTGAAGCACAACAGTGACATTAGAGCGACCGCAAAATCTATCTGTGAGCCAGAACGCTGTTTTCTCTTGAAAAGTGAAAACTCGGAACAGCAGAGCTGTGATTCTGATTATGAAAGTTTTTTTCCTTTTTTTAACCCATTTTGGGCGGGAACCCCTTTTGGTGTTAGCATTATGTTATGCTTTAGCTATTGAAAAATAGCAGATCTGCTATTTTTGAAAAATGACTGACAGAAACATAGCTTTTTCAGAGAACTGTCAGGATGTGGAAGACATTTTTAGAATCTGATCTCAGGTCAAAATGGGTTAACCCAGCTTTTATTGGGGACCAGCGTTTGTACAGTATTTGCATGTACCATGCAACACCCCTGGTTATTGTTGGAAGAGGCGGTTGTTATTTGCGACCTGCTCGTTGTCGGAGCTTTTAATACCGTATTCACTCCCTGTAAAACAAATGGCAGTAAAAAACACAATTATCGTGTGTGTTTTGTTTGTGTCCCCCGTCCTGTCTGTCTGTATGATTTGATGTGCGCGTGTGTCTGTGCGTGCGTGCGTGTGTGTGCGTGCGTGTGTGTGTGCAGGTGCGTGATGAGGAGATGGAGGAGCTGGAACAGATGCTGTCTAACTACTGTGTGTGTGTGCATGTGTGTGTGTGTGTGTGTGTGCAGGTGCGTGATGAAGAGATGGAGGAGCTGGAACAGATGCTGTCTAACTACTGTGTGTGTGTGTGTGTGTGTGTGTGTGTGTGTGTGTGTGTGTGTGTGTGTGTGCAGGTGCGTGATGAAGAGATGGAGGAGCTGGAACAGATGCTGTCTAACTACTGTGTGTGTGTGTGTGTGTGTGTGTGTGTGTGTGTGTGTGTGTGTGTGTGTGTGTGCAGGTGCGTGATGAAGAGATGGAGGAGCTGGAACAGATGCTGTCTAACTACTGTGTGTGTGTGTGTGTGTGTGTGTGTGTGTGCAGGTGCGTGATGAAGAGATGGAGGAGCTGGAACAGATGCTGTCTAACTAGTGTGTGTGTGTGTGTGTGTGTGTGTGTGTGTGTGTGTGTGTGTGTGTGTGTGTGTGTGTGTGTGTGTGTGTGTGTGTGTGTGTGTGTGTGTGTGTGTGTGTGTGTGTGTGTGTGTGTGTGTGTGTGTGTGTGTGTGTGTGTGTGTGTGTGTGTGTGTGTGTGTGCAGGTGCGTGATGAAGAGATGGAGGAGCTGGAACAGATGCTGTCTAACTACTGTGTGTGTGTGTGTGTGTGTGTGTGCAGGTGCGTGATGAAGAGATGGAGGAGCTGGAACAGATGCTGTCTAACTACTGTGTGTGTGTGTGTGTGTGTGTGCGTGCGTGTGTGTGTGCAGGTGCGTGATGAAGAGATGGAGGAGCTGGAACAGATGCTGTCTAACTACTGTGAGCTTCCGGCGGCTGGCGGAGTGGAGAACGGCTACGGGAAGATCAACATCCTGCTGCAGACCTACATCGGACGAGGAGAGGTGGACAGCTTCTCCCTCATCTCTGACCTCTCCTACGTGGCCCAGGTACACACACACACACACACACACACACACGTGCACATGAACGCACACACTCACACAGTGGCTCAGGAGGTAGAGCGGCCGCTTGGGAATCGGAAGGTTCCCGGTTCGATTCCAGGCTGTCTTTGAGCTAGACACTGAACCCCTAATTTCTCCTGGTGAGCAGGTTGGTGCCTTGCATGGTTTCCTCCGCCACCGGCATATGAATGAGTGAATGTAATGCACAATCTATGTAAAAACACCCACACACACCCACACACACACACACACACACACACACACACACACACACACACACACACACACACACACATTTAATCATTTATTTATGTCCACATAAGAGATACAATACAAGGACACAAATATTTACAAGGTGCTGTACAGAGTGCAATCAGCAAATCCCGGACAAATACCCACACACCCTTCAGGGGTACAAGTAACAGCGTCTTCGCCATATTTGGCGGCTACCGATAGTGGAAGAGATTGCACAGAATTTCACAAGCCGTTTGGCTGCTTTATTTTGGCATCCCAAGTTGTTGGAAGCCTCTTACAACCAAACTGTGTACGTGTCCTAGGCTGCCGAAGATAAACACAACTATTCCATAGTCAGCAAACTCAGCATGTCTTATATGGCACCTTGCAAAGCGAAAATACCGGTAGTTACTTGTATTTCATATAACAGCAAAAGTTGAAAGCCTAAAATCAGTGATTTATTCACTGTTACTAAAACAGCATAATTTAACAAAATGTTGTCCACGCAAACATCGTCAGTCATGAGATTTTATTGTTGCTTTAATAACACAGTTCCCACGGTCATGAAATTCCTGGAAATAATATTTTGAAATGAGAAAAAAACATTTTACAGTCCTGGAACAAGTTTGGAATTAAGCAATTAAGCATGGAAAAAGCACACAAAAAAAGTACAAATCGGCACTTCTATGCATGGCAAGGGTCTGTGAGGTCAGACCATAGCTCCTGGTGAGCCTACGGTTTAGTTTTAACTTCATATAGGTTCAAATCATTACCCGAGGAGATAAGAGTCCTGAGAGAGTTTCCAGATGAGTGAAGAGACACAGAGAGAGAGGGCGAGCCAGAGTATTTCTACAACCCTCATCCTCATCACAGTCCATGAATAGCAGCAGCCATGATAAACTACCTCTCCTGGAGGGAGTGTGACCCCAATATTAGCTGACTCATGTCTCCTGCTCTGAGTGTACACATCCCGTGACATCTCTTTTCGGACGCGTGAAGAAGAGCCACGACGACAACCTCTACTGTCAAATGCTGACGAATGGATGAATCCCCTCAGCGGGCCGTCAGCTCCGTAACCAGTCAGACACGAGGAGACACCGAAGAACCAAGATCTCACGGTCGTCGACAGTTTGCCAAGTCTTTGGCTCAACCAGGGCATCAGCGGTCGTCGTGCACAGGAAAGAAAACCCACTTCTGTAAGCAGTGTGACAAGAGTTTCAGTACGCTGAAGACGCACCAGCGTGTCCACACTGGAGAAAAGAGAAAAATCTTTTCACTGTAAACATTGTACAAACAAAGAGGTAGGAGCGCACACCAGTAGTGGGGAGGTGCTGACCGCAGGAGACAAAACTTGAACAAAGAAAGAAAAGAGGCCGCACAACTCGTAGTCACGATGCTAGAAACTTTTATCTAACCGACATTTCGGCAAACAGGATGCCTTCTTCAGGGTACTGAAAAACATTGTGACAAGAGTTTCCGTCAGTCCCATCATCTCATTACGAACCAGCGTCCACACTGGAGAAAAACCCTACCGCTGTCAACAGTGTTGTGGCAAATGTTTCAGCGTCTGAAACAGCCGCCTGAAGATGCACCAGCGTGTGCACACTGGGGAAAAGCCTTACCGCTGTGATCAGTGTGGCAGGAGTTTCACCGAGTCGAGTAACCTCACGAAACACCAGCGTATTCATTCAGGAGAAAAGCCCTTCCCCTGCGCACACTGTGACAAGTGTTTCACTAAGTCACAACACCTGATTACACACCAGCGTGCCCACACTGGAGAAAGACCTTATACCTCTGTAAACAGTTGCACTCAGTTAAGCTATCTGAGGAGTCGAGACACACCAGAATATCCACACTGGAGAAAGGCCTTACGTGTGTAAACATAAACAGTGTGACAAGAGTTTCACTCAGGCGGAAAACCTGAAGAGACACCAGCGTCTCCACACTGTTCCGTTGTGAACAGTGTGACAAGCGTTTCAGTCTGTTCCATCATCTGATTAAACACCAGGGTACGTTTACACACTGGAGAAGAGCCATACTACCGTAAACGGTGTGGCAAGAGTTTCAGTTATTCTAATAATATGGAGAGACACCAGCGAGACAATGCATGTGAGGAAAAAATGGCTCGGCAGCGACCGCCGCCTGAAGAAGTTCCGGAGTAGCGCACCGCGTCCTCAGGATGTACTACAACAGCTCAGTTGAAGGTGTTCTGTCAGGATGTGTTACTACCTGATATGGAAACTGTACTGCCAGAGAAGGCGCAAGGAAAGCTTTCCGCGCTCCAGGAACTGTACAAAAAGCGGTATGTACCCAGCGCATCATCAAGGACGAGCAGTCGAGCACCATCACAAACTGTTCAACCCCCTACAACGCCAAATAGGCCCTACCGCAGTATCTAGAGCAGCACCACCAGGTTTATGAACAGATTTCACCCGGCTGCTGCCGTCAGACTGCTGAACAAGGCATGAGTCTTGTCCAGCGGTATCGTCAGGCTGGTCTCAGACCTTTGCTCTTCCTTGAACCCACCTGTGGATTACACCAGGGACAAGAGAATTGACTTGACGTTTTTGTTTTTGCTCTCCCTCATGGCCCTACTTGAGGATTATACCAGTGTCAGTCTACTTTATGTGGATTATGCAGTTGACAAGAACTGACTTTTTGCACCTTAATCCTCGGGAAAAGTATCAGATCGGCCCTTATTTGTCATATCGGTATTGGTGAATATGGCAGTCTAACCACCGATCCGACACAGGGGTAAGGGGTTGACACTATGGCAGGTAAATAATATGTTGGGACATGTAGAGTTTGCTTTGGAGTTGCCCAAACTGCAAGTGCACATTTGAGTGAGGAGTCTGCTATAAACACAACACGAGATATATAGCTAGATCGCTATAAACACAACATGAGATCACGACATTGGTATCGGTATTCAGTATCGGTATCGGCTAACACAGAAATTGAGGTATCGGGATCGGAAAGCGAAAAAAGTCGGGACATCCCTAGTAACTATGCACAGAAACAAATTTCACCCACTTTTTGAGGGGTGCCAGACCCTCCTATGCCCAGCTCTGTGTGTCCCCATAGCGATGATTTGATTGTCTGAGGGCTTAAAAAGTGAGGATACAAAGTGAGGACAGAAAAGTGAGGACGCCAAAAGTAAGGAATGTGATGATGTATGATGATAAGAGTGCCCCTCACTTAACACGAGTGTGATTTATTTTAAACTTTTAAATCTGTGATTTGACAACAAAGCTAATTCTGATTCCGAACTGATCTTATTTTTTGAGTGGTGCAAACCACTCCAACAACCAGCTTTGTCTGTATCTATGTTTGTGTCTATTTATGTGTGTACCTGTACGTGTGTGTACCTGTACGTGGGACCCAAAAAAATGAGCATGGTTACTATGGTCACTGACATTACGTCAGACCACAGCTGATCAGGCTATATAAGACCTTGCACCACTCAGTTCACACAGGTGTGATTTTTTTATTTACACCTCGATTACTATCCTCTTTTCCCACAAATCCCATTCCCACAATTCCCATTCCCATTCCGTAGATGGAAGAAGAACTAATTGTTGCCATTAACCAGTTCCCTGTGCTACTGTATTTAAACCTTACCCTCTCATTGACTCAGCGTGGCTTACCTGTCACCAGTGGGCCTGTGCATCACTGTCTCCATGCAGATGGATGACTCTTACCTGTCACCAGTGGGCCTGTGCATCACTGTCTCCATGCAGATGGATGACTCTTACCTGTCACCAGTGGGCCTGTGCATCACTGTCTCCATGCAGATGGATGACTCTTACCTGTCACCAGTGGGCCTGTGCATCACTGTCTCCATGCAGATGGATGACTCTTACCTGTCACCAGTGGGCCTGTGCATCACTGTCTCCATGCAGATGGACACCAGTGGGCCTGTGCATCACTGTCTCCATGCAGATGGACCCCTCACCAGTGGGCCTGTGCATCACTGTCTCCATGCAGATGGACGTCCAGCCAGTGGGCCTGTGCATCACTGTCTCCATGCAGATGGACCCCTCACCAGTGGGCCTGTGCATCACTGTCTCCATGCAGATGGACGTCCAGCCAGTGGGCCTGTGCATCACTGTCTCCATGCAGATGGACGTCCAGCCAGTGGGCCTGTGCATCACTGTCTCCAGGTCTTACCTGTCACCAGTGGGCCTGTGCATCACTGTCTCCAGGTCTTACCTGTCACCAGTGGGCCTGTGCATCACTGTCTCCAGGTCTTACCTGTCACCAGTGGGCCTGTGCATCACTGTCTCCAGGTCTTACCTGTCACCAGTGGGCCTGTGCATCACTGTCTCCAGGTCTTACCTGTCACCAGTGGGCCTGTGCATCACTGTCTCCAGGTCTTACCTGTCACCAGTGGGCCTGTGCATCACTGTCTCCAGGTCTTACCTGTCACCAGTGGGCCTGTGCATCACTGTCTCCAGGTCTTACCTGTCACCAGTGGGCCTGTGCATCACTGTCTCCAGGTCTTACCTGTCACCAGTGGGCCTGTGCATCACTGTCTCCAGGTCTTACCTGTCACCAGTGGGCCTGTGCATCACTGTCTCCATGCAGATGGACCAGTGACTGCATGTCCAGCTTGTTGAACCAGAAACACCTGCTGGTGGTTCTGATGTGTTCCAGGTGGTTCTGATGTGGTTCTGATGTGTTCCAGGTGGTTCTGATGTGGTTCTGATGTGTTCCAGGCCGCAGTAACTGTCGACAGCAGACACACTGTCGTCTATCAATCATGCCTTTGAATCTCTCCCCTGTTTCCCATTCGAACACTCACAGAATGAACCTGTTATGGTTACCATCCCCGCCTGTTTAACCTGGAAGGCCATCCCGGCTTCCAAAACAAACTTTAAAAAGAGGCTCCAGGCTTTAGCGGTGCCAAACTATAATGATAATTTGGTCCCCAGACCCCCCACCCTTTGTGTGTGTGTGTGTGTTTGTGTGTTTTTGGGGGGGTTTTTCGCGCCTATTATGTGCAAATGTACAGTGACAAAAAACATTTCACATATTATGTGAAATGTATCCTCTGCATTGTACCATCCTATAGAGTGAGGAAAGGTTGGTTGTAGCGCTCGGGGAGCAGTTTGGGGTCAATTAAGCGTCTTGCTCAGAGAATATCAAAACAGTCTGATCCCAACTGTGATCTCTGATCACCATTCATAACCTATTCTTTTTTGTTATTATTTTAAAATCATTTGAAAATAGTGAAAACAGCTGATATACAAGCTCACAGCAGATCTGCTATTTTCACTACTTTTATGCGACACTCTTGTATGACGAAGTAACAAAGTAAGGCATTCATTTACAAAATAGAAGAGCTGAAATGTGGAGATACACACGTTTCTGTCTGCAATCCACGGCCACGATGTTCAGTCACATTCCTGGACGAGAAAGCCTGCTCAGATCTGCGGGCATGTCCCAAGTTATCATATCACGTGGAACAATAAATGTGTTTCCTGTTGTATCAGCGGCCACCATTGTCTGACGGCATTAACCCATTTTGGGCGGGAACCCCTTTTGGTGTTAGCATTATGTTATGCTTTAGCTATTGAAAAATAGCAGATCTACAAGCTCATAGCGCGCCACCGAGTGGCGCGCTACGAGCTTGTAGGTCTGCTATTTTTGAAAAATCGAAGAACCACTGACATAGAAACATAGCTTTTTCAGAAAACTGTCAGGATGTAGAAGACATTTGTAGAATCTGATCTCAGGTCAGAATGGGTTAAGGGGGCTTGGTGAAACGCCACAGTAGATCGGAGAGCGGGCATCATCGCGGCTTTATCCTCTGCGGGGGAAAAAATCAACGGACGGTTCTCTCGAATGTGGAAATTAATATGTTCTCCCTTACATATTTCACAGTGACTGATAGCCTGGAATCTAACCATCCCCATCCCCCATCTCAAAACACACACACACACACACACACACACACACACACACACACACTTCTTTTCTCATTTTCACTCTCCTTGGCTCCTCTCATCCCTCTGCTGAAGCCATCTATCCAAGATGTCCCACATGCAGTAACCAGCACCATGTGGTCAAATAGTTGGAATAGCTCACGCAGATTCCCTCTTTGCTCCTAATTCGCCCGATTTCAGATGTTGTAGCCGGGGAGCCTGCGATGGGCCGGCTCCTTCGTACTGGACATCTGATGTTCCAATCAGACTGCATGCGGGACACAAAGGCCTCGACTCGCATTGCCAAACACCCACACTGCCAACCTACTGCCGCCCCGGGACAAAACACCCACACTGCCAACCTACTGCCGCCCCGGGACAAAACACCCACACTGCCAACCTACTGCCGCCCGGGACAAAACACCCACACTGCCAACCTACTGCCGCCCGGGACAAAACACCCACACTGCCAACCTACTGCCGCCCGGGACAAAACACCCACACTGCCAACCTACTGCCGCCCGGGACAAAACACCCACACTGCCAACCTACTGCCGCCCGGGACAAAACACCCACACTGCCAACCTACTGCCACCCGGGACAAAACACCCACACTGCCAACCTACTGCCGCCCGGGACAAAACACCCACACTGCCAACCTACTGCCGCCCGGGACAAAACACCCACACTGCCAACCTACTGCCGCCCGGGACAAAACACCCACACTGCCAACCTACTGCCGCCCGGGACAAAACACCCACACTGCCAACCTACTGCTGCCCGGGACAAAACACCCACACTGCCAACCTACTGCCGCCCCGGGACAAAACACCCACACTGCCAACCTACTGCCACCCGGGACAAAACACCCACACTGCCAACCTACTGCCGCCCGGGACAAAACACCCACACTGCCAACCTACTGCCCCCCGGGACAAAACACCTACACTGCCAACCTACTGCCGCCCGGGACAAAACACCCACACTGCCAACCTACTGCCGCCCGGGACAAAACACCCACACTGCCAACCTACTGCCGCCCGGGACAAAACACCCACACTGCCAACCTACTGCTGCCCGGGACAAAACACCCACACTGCCAACCTACTGCCACCCGGGACAAAACACCCACACTGCCAACCTACTGCCGCCCGGGACAAAACACCCACACTGCCAACCTACTGCCCCCCGGGACAAAACACCCACACTGCCAACCTACTGCCACCCGGGACAAAACACCCACACTGCCAACCTACTGCCGCCCGGGACAAAACACCCACACTGCCAACCTACTGCCACCCGGGACAAAACACCCACACTGCCAACCTACTGCTGCCCGGGACAAAACACCCACACTGCCAACCTACTGCTGCCCGGGACAAAACACCCACACTGCCAACCTACTGCCGCCCGGGACAAAACACCCACACTGCCAACCTACTGCTGCCGCCCGGGACAAAACACCCACACTGCCAACCTACTGCCGCCCGGGACAAAACACCCACACTGCCAACCTACTGCCGCCCGGGACAAAACACCCACACTGCCAACCTACTGCCGCCCGGGACAAAACACCCACACTGCCAACCTACTGCCGCCGCCCGGGACAAAACACCCACACTGCCAACCTACTGCCACCCGGGACAAAACACCCACACTGCCAACCTACTGCCGCCCGGGACAAAACACCCACACTGCCAACCTACTGCCACCCGGGACAAAACACCCACACTGCCAACCTACTGCCGCCCGGGACAAAACACCCACACTGCCAACCTACTGCCGCCCGGGACAAAACACCCACACTGCCAACCTACTGCCGCCGCCCGGGACAAAACACCCACACTGCCAACCTACTGCCGCCCGGGACAAAACACCCACACTGCCAACCTACTGCCACCCGGGACAAAACACCCACACTGCCAACCTACTGCTGCCCGGGACAAAACACCCACACTGCCAACCTACTGCTGCCGCCCGGGACAAAACACCCACACTGCCAACCTACTGCCGCCCGGGACAAAACACCCACACTGCCAACCTACTGCCGCCCGGGACAAAACACCCACACTGCCAACCTACTGCTGCCGCCCGGGACAAAACACCCACACTGCCAACCTACTGCCGCCCGGGACAAAACACCCACACTGCCAACCTACTGCCGCCGCCCGGGACAAAACACCCACACTGCCAACCTACTGCCGCCCGGGACAAAACACCCACACTGCCAACCTACTGCCGCCCGGGACAAAACACCCACACTGCCAACCTACTGCCGCCTGGGACAAAACACCCACACTGCCAACCTACTGCCGCCCGGGACAAAACACCCACACTGCCAACCTACTGCCGCCTGGGACAAAACACCCACACTGCCAACCTACTGCCGCCCGGGACAAAACACCCACACTGCCAACCTACTGCCACCCGGGACAAAACACCCACACTGCCAACCTACTGCGGCCCGGGACAAAACACCCACACTGCCAACCTACTGCCGCCGCCCGGGACAAAACACCCACACTGCCAACCTACTGCTGCCCGGGACAAAACACCCACACTGCCAACCTACTGCCGCCCGGGACAAAACACCCACACTGCCAACCTACTGCTGCCGCCCGGGACAAAACACCCACACTGCCAACCTACTGCCGCCCGGGACAAAACACCCACACTGCCAACCTACTGCCGCCCGGGACAAAACACCCACACTGCCAACCTACTGCCGCCCGGGACAAAACACCCACACTGCCAACCTACTGCCGCCCGGGACAAAACACCCACACTGCCAACCTACTGCTGCCACCCGGGACAAAACACCCACACTGCCAACCTACTGCTGCCACCCGGGACAAAACACCCACACTGCCAACCTACTGCTGCCACCCGGGACAAAACACCCACACTGCCAACCTACTGCTGCCCGGGACAAAACACCCACACTACCAACCTACTGCCGCCCGGGACAAAACACCCACACTGCCAACCTACTGCTGCCACCCGGGACAAAACACCCACACTGCCAACCTACTGCTGCCCGGGACAAAACACCCACACAGCCAACCTACTGCCGCCCGGGACAAAACACCCACACTGCCAACCTACTGCCGCCCGGGACAAAACACCCACACTGCCAACCTACTGCTGCCCGGGACAAAACACCCACACTGTCAACCTACTGCCGCTGCCCGGGACAAAACACCCACACTGCCAACCTACTGCTGCCCGGGACAAAACACCCACACTGCCAACCTACTGCCTCCTGGGACAAAACACCCACACTGCCAACCTACTGCTGCCCGGGACAAAACACCCACACTGCCAACCTACTGCCGCTGCCCGGGACAAAACACCCACACTGCCAACCTACTGCCGCCGCCCGGGACAAAACACCCACACTGCCAACCTACTGCCGCCCGGGACAAAACACCCACACTGCCAACCTACTGCTGCCGCCCGGGACAAAACACCCACACTGCCAACCTACTGCCGCCCGGGACAAAGCATCTGTCTCTTTGTCACTCTCTCACACGCATGTGTATACTACACATGCGTGTGTATACACACCCACCCTCCTACTCGCACACATGTGCACATTATGGGGGGTGGGGGGGTTTGCATGCAACAGTGGATGCATGCACGCATCCATAAACACCCACGCACAGACACACATGCACGCAAGCGCACACACACACACACACACTATATATATATGTATATTTATTTATATATATATATACACACACACACACACACACACACGTACACACACATACATACGTACATACACATACACACACTATACATACATACTGCTAGAGCAATGGCTTTAGCAAATGTGGGATTGAGCAGTTCTGCAGCTCTCGCACTCAATGGCCCAGAGAGAAGACGTTATTATGGCCCAGCAGAGCAGAGGGCTCCAGAGGTCAGCTAAACATTTACGGCATCAAAAACCTTCACATACACTCAACCTAAACAGCAGCAGGGGTTGAAACCCGAAGGGTGTCCATTTCATCCCGGAGGTTAGGGGACAGGATGCGACGTGGGAAATGGGAGAGCTCTCTGCTGTTGAGGCGGTTATTGGTCACGTGGGCGTGTTGATTATTCCGTTGAACATCAGGCTTCTTAATTAAAGAGAAGGAAGAAAGTGTTGCACACTTTATGGCTCTACCGTGCAGTGATAAAGTTTTTTTGATTGACGTTTGGGCCTGTTGGCCTTCCATCAGGCCTCTAACAGGTGCCTTCCTCCAGAGATGGGTGTCAGGAGCAGTGGCTCTCAACCCTTTTCCATTTCAAGGACCCCCCAGTTTGATATGCATTATAGGCCATGGTGGTTCCTTCTCACGTGAGCCCCAAATTATTGTCTTTGGTCTGAACATAGTTTGTGCCATGGAACACCCATACACGATTAATGTTTCAAAAATATTCAAAATTTGTGACATTATTTTCAAGATTCTTTTGAAAATGGCAGATGTACGAGCTGTCAACGCGTAAACGTGTTGTGAGCTTGAAGGTTAAAGTGCTGTTTTGTTGTGAAAAATGATCTAATGTAATCCTGGGCGCTAAACTTCATCTGCCAACCTGGTGTTTTTGTGAGGGTTTAAAGCTGCGTTCACACCGCCAGAAGCTAGAAAAATAAAGCAAGCTAAAATGATTTCGAAGCAGCTTTTCTTTCAGAAAGTGGGCGTGTACAAGGTACCTGTCAGTCAAGCGGCCTGGACTGGCCTTGAGACGAGACAGAAAATAGGCAGTCTGAGCAGACGCTCAGATTTATATTTAGTTACATCATAACCTATTTATGGATAAATAAATAATATAATCTTGGTAAACATGCTTGTAAATAACCGAACGAGACGACGGACCGCTCTCGATCCTCCCTCGTCTACCCCCGCTCATGTGCTCATCTCGGGGCGGGGGGGGGGGGGGGGGGGGGAGGGAGACAACCTCTGCTCCACTCCGCTGTCCTCTCCTCCACGACCGAAACCCTCCGAGCGCAGCTGAAACACCGAGATCGAATTAAATTATATCTTTTTTTAAATATCGGCTCTGTATGTAATGTTAATGTTGTTTTGGCAAGAGCATACCATATTTACGGAAAGAAATACAACTGTACATAGCCAGCACGTCGTGGAAGCAAGTAAAACAGCTTGTGTCTCCGTGTGGGGTCCGGGCCTTCAGCCCCAAGTCTGCCGGGAAAGGGAGACCATATCGTGGCGCTGCCGGTCCGTCACTGACCCTCGTCCCCCGGCTGCCCACTGTGATGTATTCACATCTCGGGGCAGTAGGAAACCGCTCCTCCACACCTCCCTCACCGTTTACAGTATCCGCCAATTGAATGCTCCAGATGATGTGAAACGTGGGCAACTAGTATAGGCATACTTTCATTACTTAATTAATAAATAATCATTATCACTGTGGCAGTCTTTTTCTTTGCTGCTCACAGTCGCCATGACTTATTCACCAAAACTTTCCACAAGCCAGGCAGGCGGTTGTGCACTGATCAGTGGGCAGTGTGCTGCAACTGTCCTCGGGTTGAGAGAGGTGGGTTGGTCTGTCACAATGTGAATTGAAACCCATTTATTCCTGATATATAAAGGTTATTATATAATTTATAAAAGTATGTCGTTGCCCGGCGATTGTAAACAGCAGCTATCTCTCTCTCTCTCACACACACACACACACACATACACACACACACACACACACACACACACACACATACACACACACGACGTGCAGGGTGATAGACCGACAGAGCACATCCCCTCCCCTCTTTCCGGGGAGAGTTGGGGGGGAAAAGGCAGGGGGTCCGACACGAAAAAAATCTATTTGGTACACTCCCAGAGTTATAGACCTGTATTGGTCCATTCGGTCCCTAACTATCACTTAGCTGTGGAGTGGACCCCCTGGAGCCCCCTCAAGGACCCCTGGGGGGTCCCCAGACCCCATGGTGAGAGCCAGTGATGTGAAGAACAGCCAGTCCTGCCCGGTCCATCAGAGAGTACCCTTCCCCTCTCGCAGCTTTCAATCAGAACGCCGCCGCCAGACTTAACAAATCAATCCAGAGGAAAAAACTTTTTCGCACCTTGCCACTCAATCAGATCCCGTTAGCACCTGACCAGATCAATCACGGATTCACGGCCCAGACAGACTTGACCGCGGCCTATCGGCGCCCACCTCCCCCTGACCCATCCCTCAAAACAGACACGAGCAATCCATCAGTGCACAGCTGCGTCTGACCAGGCTGTCGGAGCACAGCCGCGCGGCCTCTTGATCAGATCGTGATTAATTGCCGCGTCTCGCCGCTTGACGCACCATTCAAGTGCCGATGTGACTTTCACTGTAGCGTGAATGTTTCCCTGTGTCCTTTCACTGTGTCCTTTCACTGTGTCCTTTCACTGTGTCCTTTCACTGTGTCCTTTCAATGTGTCCTTTCACTGTGTCCTTTCACTGTGTCCTTTCACTGTGTCCTTTCACTGTAGCGTGAATGTTTGCCTGTGTCCTTTCACTGTGTCCTTTCACTGTGTCCTTTCACTGTGTCCTTTCACTGTAGTGTGAATGTTTGCCTGTGTCCTTTCACTGTAGTGTGAATGTTTGCCTGTGTCCTTTCACTGTAGTGTGAATGTTTGCCTGTGTCCTTTCACTGTAGTGTGAATGTTTGCCTGTGTCCTTTCACTGTAGTGTGAATGTTTGCCTGTGTCCTTTCACTGTAGTGTGAATGTTTGCCTGTGTCCTTTCACTGTAGTGTGAATGTTTGCCTGTGTCCTTTCACTGTAGCGTGGATGTTTGCCTGTGTCCTTTCACTGTGTCCTTTCCCTGTGTCCTTTCACTGTAGTGTGAATATTTGCCTGTGTCCTTTCACTGTAGCGTGGATGTTTGCCTGTGTCCTTTCCTACTCTCAAGTTCTGTCGAGGTGGAGAGTTCTCCATCACAAGTTCCAAAAAGACAGACCCTCTAAAAAGCAGTGATTCTCAACCTTTTTCAATTCAACAACCCTCGGTTTGATGTCTGTCACCCCTTTTACTGTACCTCCGGGACCCACCCCAGTCTACACTGTGTAAAGTGCTAATTTACCTCAAGAGAGTGTACAAATGGAACCAAATGGACCCATATGGCTCAGAGTTACAGATCCATAAGGGTCCATTTGTTTTGTCACTGTCGAATTATCTGGGGACCCCTCATTGAGAACCACTGCTCCGACCCCTTCATTCCGAGACAGCGATTGTGTCATTTCAGATGCCGCTGTATACGTACTTACATACATACTTTTTTCTCAGAAAACTGTTAGGATTTAGAAGCCATTTTTAGAATCGGCCTCAAATCAAATTGAATCAGAATCATCTTTATTGTCACATCACACTTTTACAAGTAAAAAAGTGGGTGAGATTCGTTTTTGTGCATAGTCACTTTTCCAAGAAAAAGAAAGGGGGGTGGGGGGTGGGGGTAAGGAGATCAAGGCAGCAAAGAAGAAAGTTTGAGTGCTTTTACCACAAAAAGAATACAAGTAAAGGGTTTCAGATATTTAGAAACTTGTTTCACAACCAGCACAGTCGTGGGTCTCTCTTAGCTTATTCACAAACGCGCAGTGGACTAAAGTGTGTGTGTGTGTGTGTGTGTGTGTGTGTGTGTGTGCGTGCGTGTGCGTGCGTGTGCGTGTGTGTGTGTGTGTGCGTGTTCGCTCGGCACCCTCCCCAGAATGCGGCTCGTATCGTCAGGGCCCTGTTCGAGATCGCCCTGCGGAAGCGCTGGCCAGCCATGACGTACCGCCTGCTCACGCTCTGCAAGGTGATCGACAAGCGGCTGTGGGGCTTCGCTCACCCGCTGCGTCAGTTCCCCAGCCTGCCTCACACCGTGCTGGCCCGCCTGGAGGAACGCAAGCTCAGCGTGGACAAGCTGAAGGAGATGAGGAAGGACGAGATCGGTGAGGAAACCAACAATAATACATACAATTTATATAGCGCTTTTCAAGGTACTCAAAGTCACTTTACAGAACAGAAAAAATAAAAATATTAGAAGAATAAACTAGTTAAAAGGTTAGGTTAAAAACTAGAAACCAAAGGTAGACAAACAACAAGTGTGTGTGTGGGGGGGAGGGCGCCGCCTGACAAAATACACTTTTGTCGACAAAAACAACAGCATATTTAGTGGACTTGGCCTGAAGGTGAAGCAGTGTTTTAGGGTGGTGGTGGTGAGAGGGTGACATGTTGTGTGTGTTTCCTTGCAGGTCGCTGCACCACGTGAACATTGGCCTGAAGGTGAAGCAGTGTTTTAGGGTGGTGGTGGTGGTTGACATGTTGTGTGTGTTTCCTTGCAGGTCACATGCTGCACCACGTGAACATCGGCCTGAAGGTGAAGCAGTGCGTCGAACAGATCCCCTCCATCACCATGGAGGCCACCATCCAGCCAATCACGCGCACCGTGCTCCGCGTGCGCCTCGTCATCACGCACGACTTCAAGTGGAGCGACCAGGTAACGTGGCAACCAGGTCACACGGGCATGCTGCATTACATAGAATGTGCTTTTAATTGTAATAATAATAATAATGATGATAAGACCTATTTTATGGCAGACCTGTTTTAGGGGGGGACGGGACAGTAATTGTCTTGCTCAGGGACACCTCGACACATTTCCGGGCGGTGGTGGTGGGCGGCGGCAGTGTGTTGCACATGGAACGGAAGACATGTAGTTGACTGAGGCTACTGCTTCTTATTATCACAACATAAAGTTATATCATGATTTCGACCTAAATGGCATATTGGCATAATATATCAACAAGGACAGGATGATAAAAAAAAAAGATTAGCCTGATAAGTCGACCGTCTTGATCCAAGGCTGTTTCAAACACGGTCATCACTTATCAGGCTAATCTTTTAAACTTTATTTACACTTAGACAGAGTAACGTCTTGTGTTGAATGTTGGCATTATAATCCCTTGGTGTTTCATCAGCGTGAGCGAACGAAAATATAGGCTACAGTACAGGCTGCAGCCTGGTGATAAAAAAAATAAACTCCACACGTGAAATGCTACGATAAGGAAGCAAGGATTGGGCCGTGATGTCACTGCTATGCAACAAGGAAGTAGCACACAGGGATGCACAGCAGCAGAAACAGAACGCCATTATGAAGGATTCGGCAGTGATGTGACATCACTGCGATTCCTTGGACATGTGACGGATTTAACTTGTCTCCGCTGTTGAGAAAACCCCCAGCTCAGCTGCTGTTTATAACATCGTGCAGTGCGGGTCCGCTGATTAAAAAAGGTCACCCACCCGTGTTGCGTTGCGTTCTGCCCGTACCCGCACCCGTTGCAGGACTCTGCTTTGTTGTAGCACATACTGAGACTCAGGACTCTGGCCTCACGAGTCCACTCGATTAACGAGTCACTACAATGCAATGGAATAAATGTATTATACCCATAGATATTATGTGGAACCCATTCACATTAACATTATAAGAGAGCTGTCTCGCACTGAGCTTGTAGAGCGGCTATTTTCAGTGTGTTACACCCGAGTGCAACTAAGTGTAAGTCAGGCTTAATGAGATGATGTGTGAATCCCACTGCACAACCTCTGGAGGTTCTGACACAACACACGCTCAAAGTACCCATGCAGCTCTCACAGCCCTTTACTTCTGAACGTGTTAACACTGTCTCTGCTGTTCGCCCTCGAGCGCCGGCACAGGCGTGGCGCCTAGGGACTGAACTGCCTAGAAGACAGTCTGTGTGTGCATGTGTGTGTTTATCTGTCTTTGTGTATGCCTGTCTGTGTGTGTCTGTCTGTCACTGTCCGCAGCTAATCTCGCGAAACCACTGGGCCGATCGGCACTAAATTTCGCTTGCGTTTTCCGAATTCATAATCTCCTCTCCACCGGCCCACAACTCGTCCATATTTGGTTGGGACATTGTCAATATGACGTCCAATGGGCCACATCGCTAACAGAACCCGTCGTCTTACATCAAAACCTAAGCTATTCACACTCCCAGTTGAGACAAAGACGAAAACAAGCATCCTCGTGGAACGCCAACCTGTCCCACCTCCGTCGGCCAGAGGAATCTATACCGAAGGCTTTACCACCAGTTCTCCGTGGGATCCGAGGGGAATAGGAGGCTCATTGTAGCGGGGCCCAATATGAAGATGAATGTTTGTGTCCGATTAGCGATGCATGCTCCGTTCATGGGAGAGTGGTAATGGAACACCCCCTCAGCTTAGCCCTGATCCGGGTTGCATATGTCTGTGCGGCGCGCGGGGCCTAGCCAGGACACATGTAAAGACACATAAGCTTCCGCCCTCGCCAACACCATCATGACTCATTTTAAAAAAGGAAGCAGATTTTTGTTGGCATTTCTCTTTTTCTTTTTTTCTTTTTTCCATTTCCCTTTTTTTTCATGGCTTTCTTATTCCACTCATGGTCTTTTTCCCAAGCAGTCTGTCTGTCTGTCTGTCTGTCTGACTGATGATTTTGTGGTTTTATGTACAATAGTGGCCCTTTGCTCTGTGGCCTCTGTGCCAAAGAGCCACAGACAGACCTGTTTAGAAGATGATATAGTGGGTGGCGTTGGTGTGTTTATCTGCGGAAGCTCCAGTGTCTTTTCCCCCTCCTTGCTCTCTCTCTCTCTCTCCACGTCTCATAAACCTGTCTTCCACGGCGGTCAACCATCCGTTCTTTCCACGGCAGCAGGAAGCTATAAGCTGTGGTACCGGCCGGGCGTGCAGCTGGGGGGGCGGTGGGGGGCGGGGGGAGTGGGGGGGGGTGCACAGGTCCAAGGTGTGCCTTGGGACTGTGACAGCCAAATATTATCATTACAATATATCGGCGATGTCGGGCAGAAACCTATCTCTTCTCCATATTGTAACTTTTGGTAAATGAATGCCCTACTTCATCATACTGTTACTTACATACTGTACTACAACAGTCACACAAAACATCAAAAGTAGAAGATCCACAAGCTCGAAACGCAGTAGATCTATATATATCCAGTATAAAATTGCGGCACTTGAGTGCAGTGGTTAAGAACCTACCCTGTCTGGGGGTTCGATTCCACCGCGGTGCATCTGGCTTTCTCAAGCATCTATATATGAACACAATTGGCGTTCGGGGGAAGGAAGCCGGACAGTGGGGGGATGATATCTGTCACTCACGTACTCCCGGGCTGGGGGCGGCACCTGTCAGCGGGGACTGTTGGGCCGTGAGGAGTAGGAAGAAAGCTCTACGTCCTCCCGGTGAGGACTCCTCACTGGCAGGTGCTTGACAACACACATGAATGAGGGAGAAAAAAGGGGTAAATGTTAATTCATTCATTCATTCATTCATTCATTCATTCATATTTTTTGCTATGCATATGAAAGTTTTGACATGCCCATTGATGTACCTTTGGCACAAAAAAACACTTGTATAGAGGGTATGCGCATGCATAAAGTGTAAGTGGCATATCGAGTGGCAAAGTGAGTTTAACGTTGTTTGGAT
>NC_136811.1:49166863-49179363 GCF_951216825.1 Electrona antarctica | reverse complement strand
CCCCTCACACCGGTACACACACACACACCTCATACTACCTGAGAGACACCCCCCTCACACCGGTACACACACACACACCTCATACTACCTGAGAGACAACCCCCTCACACCGGTACACACACACACACACACACCTCATACTACCTGAGAGACACCCCCCTCACACCGGTACACACACACACACACACACACACACACACCTCATACTACCTGAGAGACACCCCCCTCACACCGGTACACACACACACACACACCTCATACTACCTGAGAGACAACCCCCTCACACCGGTACACACACACACACACACACCTCATACTACCTGAGAGACACCCCCCTCACACCGGTACACACACACACACACACACCTCATACTACCTGAGAGACACCCCCCTCACACCGGTACACACACACACACACACACCTCATACTACCTGAGAGACACCCCCCTCACACCGGTACACACACACACACCTCATACTACCTGAGAGACACCCCCCTCACACCGGTACACACACACACACCTCATACTACCTGAGAGACACCCCCCTCACACCGGTACACACACACACACACCTCATACTACCTGAGAGACACCCCCCTCACACCGGTACACACACACACACACACACCTCATACTACCTGAGAGACACCCCCCTCACACCGGTACACACACACACACCTCATACTACCTGAGAGACACCCCCCTCACACCGGTACACACACACACACCTCATACTACCTGAGAGACACCCCCCTCACACCGGTACACACACACACACACCTCATACTACCTGAGAGACACCCCCCTCACACCGGTACACACACACACACCTCATACTACCTGAGAGACACCCCCCTCACACCGGTACACACACACACACCTCATACTACCTGAGAGACACCCCCCTCACACCGGTACACACACACACACACCTCATACTACCTGAGAGACACCCCCCTCACACCGGTACACACACACACACCTCATACTACCTGAGAGACACCCCCCTCACACCGGTACACACACACACACACCTCATACTACCTGAGAGACACCCCCCTCACACCGGTACACACACACACACACACACACACACACACACACCTCATACTACCTGAGAGACACCCCCCTCACACCGGTACACACACACACACACACACCTCATACTACCTGAGAGACACCCCCCTCACACCGGTACACACACACACACACACACCTCATACTACCTGAGAGACAACCCCCTCACACCGGTACACACACACACACACACACCTCATACTACCTGAGAGACACCCCCCTCACACCGGTACACACACACACACCTCATACTACCTGAGAGACACCCCCCTCACACCGGTACACACACACACACCTCATACTACCTGAGAGACACCCCCCTCACACCGGTACACACACACACACACCTCATACTACCTGAGAGACACCCCCCTCACACCGGTACACACACACACACACCTCATACTACCTGAGAGACAACCCCCTCACACCGGTACACACACACCTCATACTACCTGAGAGACACCCCCCTCACACCGGTACACACACACACACACCTCATACTACCTGAGAGACACCCCCCTCACACCGGTACACACACACACACCTCATACTACCTGAGAGACACCCCCCTCACACCGGTACACACACACACACACCTCATACTACCTGAGAGACACCCCCCTCACACCGGTACACACACACACACACCTCATACTACCTGAGAGACACCCCCCTCACACCGGTACACACACACACACACACACCTCATACTACCTGAGAGACACCCCCCTCACACCGGTACACACACACACACCTCATACTACCTGAGAGACACCCCCCTCACACCGGTACACACACACACACACACACCTCATACTACCTGAGAGACACCCCCCTCACACCGGTACACACACACACACACACACCTCATACTACCTGAGAGACACCCCCCTCACACCGGTACACACACACACACACACACCTCATACTACCTGAGAGACAACCCCCTCACACCGGTACACACACACACACACACACCTCATACTACCTGAGAGACACCCCCCTCACACCGGTACACACACACACACACACACCTCATACTACCTGAGAGACACCCCCCTCACACCGGTACACACACACACACACACACACACACACACACCTCATACTACCTGAGAGACAACCCCCTCACACCGGTACACACACACACACCTCATACTACCTGAGAGACACCCCCCTCACACCGGTACACACACACACACACACACCTCATACTACCTGAGAGACACCCCCCTCACACCGGTACACACACACACACACACACCTCATACTACCTGAGAGACAACCCCCTCACACCGGTACACACACACACACACCTCATACTACCTGAGAGACACCCCCCTCACACCGGTACACACACACACACACACACCTCATACTACCTGAGAGACACCCCCCTCACACCGGTACACACACACACACACCTCATACTACCTGAGAGACACCCCCCTCACACCGGTACACACACACACACACACACCTCATACTACCTGAGAGACACCCCCCTCACACCGGTACACACACACACACCTCATACTACCTGAGAGACACCCCCCTCACACCGGTACACACACACACACACACACCTCATACTACCTGAGAGACACCCCCCTCACACCGGTACACACACACACACACACACCTCATACTACCTGAGAGACACCCCCCTCACACCGGTACACACACACACACACACACCTCATACTACCTGAGAGACACCCCCCTCACACCGGTACACACACACACACACACACACACACACCTCATACTACCTGAGAGACAACCCCCTCACACCGGTACACACACACACACACACACCTCATACTACCTGAGAGACACCCCCCTCACACCGGTACACACACACACACACACACCTCATACTACCTGAGAGACACCCCCCTCACACCGGTACACACACACACACCTCATACTACCTGAGAGACACCCCCCTCACACCGGTACACACACACACACACATACTACCTGAGAGACACCCCCCTCACACCGGTACACACACACACACCTCATACTACCTGAGAGACACCCCCCTCACACCGGTACACACACACACACCTCATACTACCTGAGAGACACCCCCCTCACACCGGTACACACACACACACACCTCATACTACCTGAGAGACACCCCCCTCACACCGGTACACACACACACACCTCATACTACCTGAGAGACACCCCCCTCACACCGGTACACACACACACACCTCATACTACCTGAGAGACACCCCCCTCACACCGGTACACACACACACACACCTCATACTACCTGAGAGACACCCCCCTCACACCGGTACACACACACACACCTCATACTACCTGAGAGACACCCCCCTCACACCGGTACACACACACACACACCTCATACTACCTGAGAGACACCCCCCTCACACCGGTACACACACACACACACACACACACACACACACACCTCATACTACCTGAGAGACACCCCCCTCACACCGGTACACACACACACACACACACCTCATACTACCTGAGAGACACCCCCCTCACACCGGTACACACACACACACACACACCTCATACTACCTGAGAGACACCCCCCTCACACCGGTACACACACACACACACACACACACACACACACACCTCATACTACCTGAGAGACACCCCCCTCACACCGGTACACACACACACACACACACCTCATACTACCTGAGAGACAACCCCCTCACACCGGTACACACACACACACCTCATACTACCTGAGAGACACCCCCCTCACACCGGTACACACACACACACCTCATACTACCTGAGAGACACCCCCCTCACACCGGTACACACACACACACACACACCTCATACTACCTGAGAGACACCCCCCTCACACCGGTACACACACACACACACCTCATACTACCTGAGAGACAACCCCCTCACACCGGTACACACACACACACACCTCATACTACCTGAGAGACACCCCCCTCACACCGGTACACACACACACACCTCATACTACCTGAGAGACACCCCCCTCACACCGGTACACACACACACACACACACCTCATACTACCTGAGAGACAACCCCCTCACACCGGTACACACACACACACCTCATACTACCTGAGAGACACCCCCCTCACACCGGTACACACACACACACCTCATACTACCTGAGAGACACCCCCCTCACACCGGTACACACACACACACACACACCTCATACTACCTGAGAGACACCCCCCTCACACCGGTACACACACACACACACCTCATACTACCTGAGAGACACCCCCCTCACACCGGTACACACACACACACACACACCTCATACTACCTGAGAGACACCCCCCTCACACCGGTACACACACACACACCTCATACTACCTGAGAGACACCCCCCTCACACCGGTACACACACACACACACACACCTCATACTACCTGAGAGACACCCCCCTCACACCGGTACACACACACACACACACACCTCATACTACCTGAGAGACACCCCCCTCACACCGGTACACACACACACACACCTCATACTACCTGAGAGACACCCCCCTCACACCGGTACACACACACACACACACACCTCATACTACCTGAGAGACAACCCCCTCACACCGGTACACACACACACACACACACCTCATACTACCTGAGAGACACCCCCCTCACACCGGTACACACACACACACACACACCTCATACTACCTGAGAGACACCCCCCTCACACCGGTACACACACACACACACACACCTCATACTACCTGAGAGACACCCCCCTCACACCGGTACACACACACACACACACACACACACCTCATACTACCTGAGAGACAACCCCCTCACACCGGTACACACACACACACACACACCTCATACTACCTGAGAGACACCCCCCTCACACCGGTACACACACACACACACCTCATACTACCTGAGAGACACCCCCCTCACACCGGTACACACACACACACACACACACACCTCATACTACCTGAGAGACAACCCCCTCACACCGGTACACACACACACACACACACCTCATACTACCTGAGAGACACCCCCCTCACACCGGTACACACACACACACACACACCTCATACTACCTGAGAGACACCCCCCTCACACCGGTACACACACACACACCTCATACTACCTGAGAGACACCCCCCTCACACCGGTACACACACACACACACACACCTCATACTACCTGAGAGACACCCCCCTCACACCGGTACACACACACACACACACACCTCATACTACCTGAGAGACACCCCCCTCACACCGGTACACACACACACACACACACCTCATACTACCTGAGAGACACCCCCCTCACACCGGTACACACACACACACCTCATACTACCTGAGAGACACCCCCCTCACACCGGTACACACACACACACCTCATACTACCTGAGAGACACCCCCCTCACACCGGTACACACACACACACCTCATACTACCTGAGAGACACCCCCCTCACACCGGTACACACACACACACACCTCATACTACCTGAGAGACACCCCCCTCACACCGGTACACACACACACACACACACCTCATACTACCTGAGAGACACCCCCCTCACACCGGTACACACACACACACACACACCTCATACTACCTGAGAGACAACCCCCTCACACCGGTACACACACACACACACACACCTCATACTACCTGAGAGACACCCCCCTCACACCGGTACACACACACACACCTCATACTACCTGAGAGACACCCCCCTCACACCGGTACACACACACACACACCTCATACTACCTGAGAGACAACCCCCTCACACCGGTACACACACACACACCTCATACTACCTGAGAGACACCCCCCTCACACCGGTACACACACACACACACACACACACACACACACCTCATACTACCTGAGAGACAACCCCCTCACACCGGTACACACACACACACACCTCATACTACCTGAGAGACAACCCCCTCACACCGGTACACACACACCTCATACTACCTGAGAGACACCCCCCTCACACCGGTACACACACACACACCTCATACTACCTGAGAGACAACCCCCTCACACCGGTACACACACACACACACCTCATACTACCTGAGAGACACCCCCCTCACACCGGTACACACACACACACCTCATACTACCTGAGAGACACCCCCCTCACACCGGTACACACACACACACCTCATACTACCTGAGAGACACCCCCCTCACACCGGTACACACACACACACCTCATACTACCTGAGAGACACCCCCCTCACACCGGTACACACACACACACACATACTACCTGAGAGACACCCCCCTCACACCGGTACACACACACACACACCTCATACTACCTGAGAGACACCCCCCTCACACCGGTACACACACACCTCATACTACCTGAGAGACACCCCCCTCACACCGGTACACACACACACACCTCATACTACCTGAGAGACACCCCCCTCACACCGGTACACACACACCTCATACTACCTGAGAGACACCCCCCTCACACCGGTACACACACACACACCTCATACTACCTGAGAGACACCCCCCTCACACCGGTACACACACACCTCATACTACCTGAGAGACACCCCCCTCACACCGGTACACACACACACACCTCATACTACCTGAGAGACACCCCCCTCACACCGGTACACACACACACACCTCATACTACCTGAGAGACACCCCCCTCACACCGGTACACACACACCTCATACTACCTGAGAGACACCCCCCTCACACCGGTACACACACACACACCTCATACTACCTGAGAGACACCCCCCTCACACCGGTACACACACACATTTGAATTATTTTATTTGGATCTGCACAAGAGGCGCAATACAATAGACCCAAACACTGATCAGAATCAGGTTACGTTATATGGTCCAACCAGATATAACTGCTGCACATTCGTGTGCAAAAAAAAAAAAAAAGATAGCACATTGATGACATACTATTACTTGACACTACTAGACAGGATGTTTGTTTTGTTTTTTTTAAGCCTTCTCCAGATAGACAGACTGCCCATAATAGCTGAGACAGAACAGTATTTAGCCAACTTTTTTGCATTTGTCTTTTGCAATCCACCCAATTGCAGACCCCTGAGCACAAGTTTATGGACATGGCCCAGACTCATTATAACGACCACTAATAGTCGTGGACGTGCTCGTTGGGATTTTATGAACGATAATGACATTGACAGTCATTCAAAATCCATCAGGAGTCAGGACACCTGGGATGCACTCGGTCTCACTCGCCAGACTCGGAGAGTTTTGTCACTAATGGAGATGAATGGCTGACGCTAGCAGGCTAGCTGGCATTACCGTAGGACTCCAGTACAAACTATCCTGCCTTCTCATAATTAATAATCAGTCAGATTATAGATATATAATCCTATTCATGCGTCTTCCAGCACCATCTCTCTCCCGCCCCAATCCCCCCCTCCATGTGAGCTCTGAATCAGGCTCACACATAGCTGGACAAGATGTCCAGCTATGTCCATAAAATTGGACCCGGTCCGAAACTGGACCGATGATATTTGGACCGAACTGAACGGAACCCGAAACGGCACAGAGAATTAAGGATTGGATTCGGTCCGAAACGGAGCCGAGAAGGATTGGAACCGGTCCAAAACGGAGCTGATTGAAATTGGATCTGATCTTAAATATATGTGGACCCATAGTGTGTCCGATGCTATATTATGCTTATTGTCAGCATGACATGAGACCACTTGTCTATAGCATAAAGCGGCACCAACATTTTTTAACGGAGCCGTCAACAATCACAACAAAACTGTCCCACACAGCTGACTGTCCTTTTGGGGCTTGCTCGCTTTGATTTGCAGTTTGCTTTGCGCTTCACATCGCTCATGATTACATCATTAAAGCCAGTGTGACTGTGTGTGCGCGTGCGCTCACTGTTGGGATTGGCATGCGTTTCATTCCAAATTGCCGTGGCGTGAATGTAGAACAGACAACATGGATTTTAGAATGTAATAATTACAAAGCACACATGTCTATTTTTTAAACCTATTTTTATGTTGAAGGGTTTATATTTGAAGCTCGGATCCTCACGGGTAAATGCATTGTCCGAGATGGAACCGACCCTGCCAGAGGGACAAGTCAATATTTGAACCAGCTTGGTTCTCGGCTCGGCTCTGGGGTATTCGGTTCCGGGTGGGCCCGTGCTACCCTCTAAGCTGGACTGCCCAGCGCGTTTGTGCCACTGTTTACAGAATGTATCGTTCATCAGTGTGCGTCACACAAAAGCCATAAAAGTATCACATAATACAAGCTCTAAACGTGACGCTATAGACCAGTGGTCCTTGGGTGGTCCTCAGCTAAATGATGGAGAGTTGGTAACCAAACGGACCCTTATTAGATCTTTTAGAGTTAAAGAGTTAAAGTATTGTTAAACAATAACCTCTACATTACTTAATTTAAAAGAAGTCTTCACAATTAGATAGAACGTTTGGCTCTTATCTTAACTATGGTACCACATAAATACTGCATGCAATTGTGGACAAAATCTTATCCAACGACAACAAAATATTCATTGATTTGGGTCTGTGAGACTAAATCTCATCAAATGGTGTTCTTTGGCTCAAATGCCAAATAAATAATGAGCCTTGATTTGAAACGGGTTGACAACCACCGCTTTATGTCAAAGTCTCCTCTGCTGATTTAATTCAGTGCCTCGCTGACACTTCTCAGGACATTCTCCAGTAAGCAGGGGTTAGCGTGACATGGACACACACGCTCATATAAATACACCATAATCATGGTCCATACAGGAATGTGCTTGAATTCTGAATAAAGTCGTGGGAGTTCCCTGCATTTGATGGTGTTGTTATATAGATGGTGTTTCCCACTTTTTGTAGAGTGGCATGCCAAAGACCACTTTTGGAGCTCGCCCCTCATGGAGGATGGGTCTGGACCCAGTTTTAGAGTCTAGGACATAGAATAAATATTCCTTTATTATTTTATTTGTTTATTTCCTATGTTATTATATATATTATTATTTTTTGAATACATTTTTCAAAAGATTCAAATAGGCAACAAAGTCTTATGCACACCTGTATGCTCTGAGGCGGGTGCGTATAGGCAGGGCTCAATCTATTCAGAAAAATGTGCACAAAGACACGCACACCGTCTGCACTTGCAATAAGAACTTTATTGGCAACGTTTCGGTCAAAGACCTTCTTCAGGCATTAAAATCTAAATTTTCAACAAGATTCTCAATCTTCTTGAGGTTCATTTCAGACTTCATGTTTCATGTTTTTAATTTCATGTTTTAAAACAACAAAGAAATCCATCAATAAATAAATAAATAAAAAGTGAAAATGGCAGATCACAAGCTCACGACACGTAGCATCGAGACACATTGTAGAGACACATTGTAAGCTTAATTTCATCTGCTATTTTCACTATTAAGTAGGGCTCAAGAGGGCTTAAATTCATGATGCATTTTTGTATGTGGGCAAGACACCAAAATGAATGTATCTTTTTGTGGTCTGTAGCTGGAATGTTTTGACAACTCCCTGCCTGGATTATAGATTATCCAATTAACACCGGGAAAGCATCGGTGTCGTTTTAGATTTTAGCGTTGGCTATTCAAAAATAGCAGATGTACAAGCTCACAGCGCGTCACTTCGTGCCACTCTTATGAGCTTGTACATCTGCCACTTTTGAACATTTCTGAAAAATCCCGAAAGCTTGAGAACTACTGATTTAGAAGGCATTTGTAGAATGGGTCTGGGGTCTAGACCTCAGACCAGATTCTTCTAAGTCTTGACAGTTTTCTGAAAAACCTATGTTTCTATTTCCAGTGGTGCTCAAACTCAAGGACCCCCAAAATTAGATGTATTTGGCTGCCGAAGAGAATGCAGATCTACAAGCTCACGCTACGATCTTTTTCAACAGCTAGAGTTTAAAATAATTGTTAAAGTGGTTCAAAGCTGTAAGGTGACACAGACACGTTCATGGTCTCCATGGCTTAACCCATTTTGGGCGGGGACCCTTTTTGGTGTTAGCATCATGTTATGCTTTAGCTATTGAAAAATAGCAGATCTACAAGCTCATAGCGCGCCACCGAGTGGCGCGCTATGAGCTTGTAGGTCTGCTATTTTTGAAAAATCGAAGAACGCTTTTTCAGAAAACTGTCAGGATGTAGAAGACATTTTAGAATCTGATCTCAGGTCAAAATGGCTTAAGAGGACAGAGAGGGGATGTGTCTGAATGTTGGTTGTGTGTGTTCTTGCTCCAGAGCTGCTGGACCTGCAGCCGCTGCCCGTCACAGCGCTGGGCAACAGGCAGTACGAGAGCCTGTACCCCTTCACCCACTTCAACCCCATCCAGACCCAGATCTTCCACACGCTCTACCACAGCGACACCAACGTCCTGCTGGGGGCGCCAACGGGCTCCGGCAAAACCATCGCCGCTGAGATGGCCATGTTCCGCGTGTTCAACGAGTATCCAACATCCAAGGTGTGTGTGTGTGTGTGTGTGTGTGTGTGTGTGTGTGTGTGTGTGTGTGTGTGTGTGTGTGTGTGTGTGTGTGTGTGTGTGTGTGTGTGTGTGTGTGTGTGTGTGTGTGTGTGTGTGTGTGTGTGTGTGTGTGTGTGTGTTCTCAGTAGGCTACTGCAGGACGACCAGATGCTCATTCTGTCTCTAATGGGGATCCTTTAAATGCACTGCTTCCCAAACAGTGGGTCGGGATCCATATGTGGGTCACAGACACATTTCTATGGGTCCCTTTATTTTTTTGGTTTCCTTCATTTCGTTTTTAATTATTATTATTTATGAATATTTTAAAAAAAACATGCCCCAAAAATGCAACGTCTTGCATGAATTCAAAACAAATTAAATTATTCTTTCAACGTAATTTCATGAATATTTCAAAGAAAAAATCTAAGAAACCATAAATTAGAAAACAAATGTTTAAGAAGTAGTGGAAATAGCAGATCTACAAGGTTGCAACGTGTCGCTTCGCGCCTCATTGCAACCTTGTAGGCCTGCTATTTTTGCACTAGTTTGGGTCCCGGGCAAACGTCTAATCTCTCTTTTGGGTGTTGACCTGAAAGGTTTGGGAACCTGACTAAATTTGACTGAGGGACTGCCATTGGATTTTTTTGAATTTTCGTTTTTTCATGTCATTTGAAAGCAGGGAATCATAGCTTCAAATTGACATATTGGTTGTTCAGTTTGACCCACCAGTCTTGGAGATATGGCTTATAGAGTAATGTCTTGCAGAAAACAGCGAGTTGAGAAAAACAGGCTTGAAAGGTTCACTTCTGTGGACTCTAACACCTAGTTACATGTTTAAGCATTTATTTCATATTTACATGTCAAGTTCAGCTCTGACACTTATTTCAGACATGCTCTAGTATGTGAAGAGTCTGCCTGTGCTATTAACTCATTTTTTTTAAAAAACAGCTTTTCCTCTGGATTTTGCGCGATGGCAGTCTCTCAGTCAAATGTGGTCACCAATGCTTTGATGAACATAAACTCCTGTCTGTAACGCAGTGTCATTGTGTCATTGTCAGGTGGTGTACATCGCTCCGCTGAAGGCCCTGGTCAGAGAGAGGATCGAGGACTGGAAGGTCAGAATAGAGGAGAAACTGGGAAAGAAGTGAGTGTGACGACATCGAGAGAGGACATCTGTCTCCAAAAACGTGACCTTGAATACACACGTTTTAAAATGTCTTCAGCATTTCCAGGCACACCTGTATTCACTTGTATTCCTGTTTGCTATTTTTGTACATTTGTGAGAAATATGATAATAATACTAACTAAGTAAGTAAGTCAGAGAGGCTTATTGTCGGTATCAGCCAGGGTGCGGGAGTCTATCATCAAGCCGTGCTACTCATACGTGTCGCTGAGTTGGCGGTGTACTCTACCCACTGAGCTAAATATTAAGTATATTGCAATAATAATTGCAATAGTAGTTCTGTCAAAATCCCAAGATACACCTGCCATATTTATTATAGTATTAGCTGGGTACGCTTCGTCAATCGTCCTTCGGATCGGTCAGTGATGTCAGTAAAGTATAAAACAATTCAAAGTGTTGCCTACTACAGTATGACCTTCCCTGGATCATCATCACACACCACAGTGGAACGTTTCAGAGCGATCATCTGACCCAGGCTACGTGTGACCACGATTAAAGGGCACAACAACACAACTTTACGATGGAGAAAGATTGCAATAAAGATCTGCTTTGTGTTACATCAGGGGCCTCATTGACACCCAACACTCGGCATTCTCTTTCTCTCTTCCTGACACCCCCTCCCCCCTTCCCTCCCTCACCCCCTCCCTCCCTCCATCCCTCCCTCCCTCACCCCCTCCCTCCCTCCTTCCCTCCCTCACCCCCTCCCTCCTTCCC
>NC_136811.1:49113832-49166663 GCF_951216825.1 Electrona antarctica | reverse complement strand
ATATTCAAAGATTTGTGCCGCATTTTTACGATTTTTCAAAAATAGCAGACCTACAAGCTCATAGCGCGCCACCGAGTGGCGCGCTACGAGCTTGTAGATCTGCTATTTTTCAATAGCTAAAGTATAACATAATGCTTAGTTAAAACACCAAAAGGGGTTTTATTTATTTTAGAAATAGTTCATCTTTTACTCGATGGGGGCCGCTCCCGTCGCACGTTGATGATGACCTTTGCCCATGTGTGATCCAGCCCTATAGCATTTATGGAATGCGTGTGTTAATAAAACAAACGTAATACCTCCTAAGGTTAATATGAGCATTATAGCAATATTTTAAATACTTTTTTATTAGCACATGCATTAATTTCTAAAATAAATACAATATTGAAGGCATGTTCTTTTTATTGTAGAGGGCAATTATAACGTATAAAGGCATATTTGGCTTATTAGCCAGGGTTTCTTTTAACACTTGAGGGATAATGGTTGATTAACCATTAAAACAGTGGTTATTTTAATGCTTAAAAAGTAGTTAATGCTGATGATTAGTTAATTAACTGACATATTCAGGTGGACTTTAACCCATTTTGGTCTGACCTCGAAATTTAAAAAAATTCTTCCATCCTCCAGTTTTCTGAAATAAATATTTTCACGATTTTTCAAAAATAGCAGACCTACAAGCTCGTAGCGCGCCACTCGGTGGCGCGCTATGAGCTTGTAGATCTGCTATTTTTCAATAGCTAAATTATAACATAATATTTAAAACACCAAAAGGGGTTCCCGCCCAGAATGGGTTAAATAATGTCTTATTTATAGCACATTTGCTCCCCCGTTATCTTGCGTCATTCACAAGTCTGTTTATTATTGAATAAACAGAAAGACCAATATACTACACAAATAATATAAACATGAATGAAACAATACAAAATAGAGGCACGCTGGCGCAGCCAGTAGCACTGTTGCCTTACAGCTAGAAGGTCCCGGTTTCGATTCCCGCCGGGGATGCTGTGGGGGTGCTGTGGCCGTGTTCTTTTCTCCACGTCACCAGTGCCCATACCCTGGGTGGAGTTGGCCAAAGGGCCTTTCTGTGTGGAGTTTACATGTTCTCCTTGTGTCCCCTAGGGTAGGTACCCTCACAAAAAACATGCAGTATTCTATTTACTGCCTCCCCCTATAGTCAGTCGGGGCACCTGATGAAGGGGAAAGGAACTGGTTCGAATAACGAGTTCCTTCCACGCGTTACGTCCTACCGGGGAAACTCCCCCCTGTCAGGTGATGAGAAGTGGCCTGCTCACTCCTCATGCATTGAAGGAAGCATGAGCTCAGTTCAGGGCTCTCCCCAGGTTGGCAGAAGGAGAGTAGCGCCCAGGATTACAGTTTAGGGCCTTAGGCAATTGGTGCCGGGTGAAAAATGGATTACAAAATTGTGGGATAAAAATTAAGTAAAAAAAAAACAGTCAAATGAAAGTACAAAACTTCATCATTGCTGTGGAAGATGCAATTCTGGGCTAATTCAACCGTGGAAGCTGTGGGTGATTCGAGATGAACATTTATTCAACTCCAGACAAAACCAGGACTTGTTATGGTAGATTAGAGCATTAGCCACAAGATCTGCCTCTCCGAGTTTCCGCAGCCTTGTCAGCAAATAATGTTCTCCGTATCTCTCTTATTCCCGTCCAGAATAATAACAATAATATATGTTTAATGCACAACAGCTATTCGCAACTAGCAACAAACCCCGAGCTGAAGTCATCTAGAGTTGCAGCTGTTGCCTTTGCAGTGTGTCAAACATTCCACTGAAACAGCCTGTAGAAACCAGGGGTGGAAGATGTACTCACATGTTTTACTGAAACAGCCTGTAGAAACCAGGGGTGGAAGATGTACTCACATGTTTTACTGAAACAGCCTGTAGAAACCAGGGGTGGAAGATGTACTCACATGTTTTACTGAAACAGCCTGTAGAAACCAGGGGTGGAAGATGTACTCACATGTTTTACTGAAACAGCCTGTAGAAACCAGGGGTGGAAGATGTACTCACATGTTTTACTGAAACAGCCTGTAGAAACCAGGGGTGGAAGATGTACTCACATGTTTTACTTAAGTAAAAGTATCAATGGCTTGTTGTAGAAATACTCTGTTACAAGTACAAGTCTGGTATTCAGAATTTAGTAAAATAACAAACATATTGGCATCAAAATAAAAGTACTCATTAGGCAGAAGGTCCCCGAAGGTTTCAAATGTATAAAATATACATATAAAATCCTTTGAAAATAGCTGATCTACAAGCTCACAACGCGTTGCTTTGCGAAACGTTGTGAGCTTGTAGAGCGTCTATTGCCAAAGTATATACAATTGTACAGTTATACTATATACCCAGACATGAAGTGGTTTTGTAATAATAATCAAAATCTACAAAGTAACACTAGTAACTAAAGTTTTCAAGTAATTGTAGTGGAGTAGAAAAGTTCCATAAGTGCCATTGAGATGCAGTGGAGTAGAAGTATAATGATTAGAAATTGGAAGCACTCCAGTACAGTAAAGAAAAGGAACCTCACAATTGTACTTAGTTTTCCACCAGTGGCAGAAACCCTGTGACAACGTTGTTGTTGTGTCTGGTTCCTAGGGGAGGACCGAGGTCCAGTGCTGGAGGTCATCGTGTCCAGAACCAACTTCATCTCCTCCCACACCTCCAGGAGCGTGCGTGTGGTCGGTCTCTCCACCGCTCTGGCCAATGCACGAGATCTGGCCGACTGGCTGGGGATCAAACAGGTCAGGTGTATACATGGTGAAATCTATCTCACGATTCGATTCACATTCTTGGGGTCGCGATTTGATTCCAAATCGATTTCCGATTCAAGACGATTCTCGGTTCAAAAAAATCAATTCTCAATTCAAAATGGTTCCCTGTCAGTTCTGAATTCACAGAAGCCATGTTGTTGTCATCTGGACATTGCCAACCAAGTGTAGCCTACAGTTTCCAACAGTTCAAACAAAACAAATCTATAATACCAGAGAGACCAAGACATGATAATGTTTACTGTGATTATTGTAAGCTTATCTTTCATTTCACCTATGTCGTACAGTACTAAGAAGTCTTGTAACTTTCACCGGCAAAAATAAATAAAAGGACAAAAAAGAACCTGGGCTCTGGGCACACACAGGGGTCCTTGAGTAGTTCCGAGTGTAACTCAAAGTGTGTACAAATGTACATTCTCAAACTCTGAGGATTTTACAGTGTAGATTGATGTCCTAGAGATTAAAAACACGCCCACAGGGGGGGGGGGGGGGGGGGGGGGGTCCGTGTGGGGGTCCCCGGAACATCCAGAGCCCCAGGAACGGCCCAGGGCTCGTATTGTAGTGTACTCTACAGGCCACTTAAGGTGTTGCACTCCAAGCACTTTCTGTGCTCGGACATACAGACACAGAGACAGACATGAGGACAGACGGACGGACATAGCTCCGTAATGGAGCGGAGGCACCGCTCAAAAAAGTATCAAATGGGGGTCCGTAGCCTAAGGGTGCGTTCACACGGGCAGATGAGACGATGCAAAGACCCATTGTGAGTTGATTTGGAGAAGCTAAATGCATCATTCATTCTTTGCAACGTCATGTACATCGTTTCATCTGCCGTTTCATAATGCATATAACACTGGGGGGTCCTTGAAATGATTTGAGGTTGAGATTCACTGCTCAGTGTTATGTATGTCATAACACTGGTTTCCCCCCCATGGAGACAACATGTTGAAACCAAATATACCTCTCACCTTTTCACCCCCTGGATCCCCTGGATCTGATGGAGAGTTCATGTCCAGTTTGTCCACTTTGTAAGCTGCCTCGTGGTATATTTGGGTTTGTGTGCTGAAGGCATTGCTGCCACGTACAGTACGTCGTACGCCCAACCATAAACCACCTCTCGTGTTTGTGGTTTTACGGTTAATTTCACCGCTTCCCCATTCATATTAGTTGCACATGTATATAATAATAGTTATTATTAGTTCTTGGCCTGCAGGGCCAAGATGCTGTAGTTTATCTTCGTAATCGCCTGCATGGAGTCTTGTTTCCCAGGGTGCCACGCTTGAGTTGCTCTCATAATCTGTGGATGCGTGACTTATCCAGCCAGCTACAGTAGTAGCAGAGAGGAACGCTCACATTGAACACAGGGGCACCTCGGTTAAGTGCAACAAAAATAAAAAAACTACCAAAAATCACCCGCTTTGGGGTTTTTTTCTCCTCTTTCGCCACAAGCATTATACTATCAATTTAGGGCATTGTTTGTAGGGATTACTTGTACTTTTACCTCATCACAGTGAGGTCACGGAGTATCTGGCCTCGTAGCCCTGGGTTTGATCCCATGCCATGGTCCTCACTGCTACAGGTCGGTCTGGGAGAGGGGAGGGAGGGAGGGGGATGCGAGGTTGTGTAAATGTTGTAGAACTGTTGCAGATGAGCAGCCTGTCCCTAGTTTGGCCTGGCAGACAGATTGGCTCTGTTCATCCATAAATCTACTGCTGGCCGGTGGACTGGCTGGCTGCTGTTTAGACCAAACACACACACAGTGGCCCAGGCCACACTGTGTGTGTGTGTGTGTGTGTGTGTGTGTGTGTGTGTGTGTGTGTGTGTGTGTGTGTGTTTGGATGCCCAATCCATTATCCAGGCTTTTAGATTATGTGTACACACGCACCAGGCCTCGCCACACCGCACCACGCTGGAGATATAACAGGCCAGAAGACAACAGTCTTGTCTCACTGCTTTGGGCTGCACTTCAGAGAGAGGGACGCGCGCACACACACACAGATACACACACACACACACACACACACACACACACACACACACACACACACACACACACACAAACAGACACACACTCAAACACACAGGGACAATGACAGACAGCTCTCATTATAGCCAGATGGGCCTCCCTGTTGCCAGCTGCTCACATTAGCTCTCTGACATTCACTCTCTCTCACTCTCTCTCTCTCTTTCATTGGTCACTTCTCTCGTTCTCTCCGTAACAGGTGGGCTTGTTTAATTTCCGTCCTTCTGTGCGTCCCGTGCCCCTGGAGGTTCACATCAACGGCTTCCCAGGGCAGCACTACTGCCCCCGCATGGCCAGCATGAACAAGCCCACCTTCCAAGGTAGGCACACATGGCACTCAAACCACCAGAACGCTTGCCATCATCTGTTTAAAAAAGAAAAATCCCATTTATGCTCACGCACGCACACGCACACGCGCAGACACACACACACACACACACACACACACACACACACACACACACACACACACACACACACACACACACACACACACACACACACACACACACACACACACAGTCACACACACAGTTACACACTCTCACACACACTCACACACAGGACAAGTTTGTTGTACATAATGACCATTAGCAGTACTACCACAGCACCTGTTTGGGGGAGTTTCCGCCATTCGCGTGAAGACCACTCCTTGGGTCCTCGAGTGGAGCATCCTCCTCAATCAGATGAACGCTTAAATACATTCATATCGTCTCAGTCGGTGGAAACATCATGTGTCCAAAACGGTTACTTTTCAGGATTCAAAAGCATCACAAATGGCAGATCTACAAGCTTGAAATGTGGCGCCAAGAGTCACGTTTTGGGCTTCTTGCAGATCTGCTATTTTTGATACTTTTGTTTGACGCTGTAGTAGTATGTAGGAAATTCATAAAAAAGGTTCCTGCCGATAACAACGATAATGCCGTTCATACATAGATTCCTGGGATTTCTAGATAGATCTCTATATGAAGTAATCCATGTTGCGTCCCTCCCCCAGCGATACGCAGCCACTCTCCGGCCAAACCCGTGCTGATCTTCGTGTCTTCGCGGCGCCAGACGCGCCTCACGGCGCTGGACCTGATCGCCTACCTGGCCTCCGAGGGCGACCCCAAGCAGTGGCTGCACCAGGACGAGCGAGAGGTACGGAACCATGTACCCACTCCCACCAGCTGTGATACATCAGCAATCAGTGACACTGACTGTAGGATCAATCAAATAGAGCGTCGCAGTCCTGCCCCCTTTCATGACGACGCCGCCAGGCCCAGGAAATAATTCCCAATGCATTTTTCACATAGACATTTCAAAACGTATTTATTTAAAGACCTTATAAGCGTCGTACAAAGCCAACTCGAGTCGTGACAAATCATGACAACAAACACAATATTTTGGACCAAACAAATAATTACAAAGAAGAAAAACAACAAAAAAAGTGTTGTAACCTGCCGTTTTTTTCTACTTTCTAATTCTTTGTTTGGCCCAAAACATTGTGTTTATTGTCATGATTTGTCACGACAAGAGTTGGCTTTGTCCGCGGCGTAAACGTCTTTAAATAAATACTTTTTGAAAAGTCTATGAGGAAAATGAACGGGGAATCATTTCCAGGGCCCTGGTAGGGGGCGGGACTGCGGCGCTCTAGCACTCTTGGCTACACTAATGCTTAATAAATACAACAGGAAATCTAGAAGCTCACAACGTGCCACATCCACAGTGCGTTATGGGATTGTGTACAGTAGGCTATTTACGGAATGTGAAACGACAAAGTATAAATCAGGCTTTGCACGCACACACGCACGCACGCATGCACACACACACACACACACACACACACACACACACACACACACACACACACACACACACAGTGAATCCCAAACAATGATTTTTGCATGCAAGAGAAAGTGGTGAGATCAAAACCAACAATAACTCACTCACTCAAGTCTTGTCCAAATCAATGGATGATATTAGAAAGAAAATGATGCTACAGAATCATGCACAGCACAGCGATTAATTAGCGGGTGCTGGACAACGGATGATGCTGCCGTGAACATTTATTATATTAGTATACTATAAACATTAAAAGAAAATCACACTTGTGTGAAATGAGGGGCACATTCCGTGCTCAACCAATCAGCTGAGCACATTCCGTGCTCAAACAGACACACATACACACAAAGCTGTGCATAGGAGGGGCTTGCGCCCCTCAAAAAAATAAAATGACGTTAGGAGCATCAAACCTTCAGAGCTTTGGCGATCGAAATGTCACATTTGCTCACGATAAAACGGGCAACAATAAATGTTCACAGGAGCTTTATCCAGTGTGCAGACTAAATTCTTCCCGTTTTGAATATTACTACACCAGCTCAGAAATTACCCCCCCCCCCCCAGTAATTCTGTAGGAAGAGTACGCTACACGTATTACTCTTGACACTTCACTCCACAATATCTCATATTAAACTGGCACCTCAAATAGCAGCCGAACATGCGAGAGAACTAAAAGCGCCACTTATACGCTCATGACACTCATATAGCAGCTACTAATGTATGTGTTTCTGTGAAGCGCTCCATGGGAGAGAGGAGGAGGAAAAAATGAAAATAATAATCCCGACAAAGCAAGAGCGATATCAGCGGCCTGGTTACCTCAAGCGTTTAGCGTGGCAACAGGTTCACAGCTTCATAAAGAACCCGCTAGCAGTACTTTATGGGCCTCGCTCGACTCCGGCTACCCCGCCATATAATTATCTATTAATCCCAAAGTGTTATATATCAACACGCGCTCTGTTCTCCCGCTGCATCCTCCTGCACTAAGATGAGAACTTTGCGATAGTAAATGTAGGTGTAGATCTGCCACAGAGAAGAATTAGCATCACAGTAATACGCAGACGTCTCAATATAGAAATGGAAGGTGAGGCTACCCGCTATAAGTTCATGCTGCAGATTTTGTCTCTCTGCAGCATGAACTGGTAGATAGTAAACTGCTACTCAACGGCCAAAAAACCAAGGCCATGCTTTTAGCTCCAAATGGTATTGTCATTAGTCCCCCAAACATCATCACGTTGGATGGAGTAACCATCGAATGGGTGATGCATTACAAGTATCTTGGGATCTGGTTGGACAATAAGCTAAACTTCAATCATCACATTGATGCATTGGCTAAGAAGCTAAAATTCATTCTTTTATAGAATGAAGTCCTGGTCACTGGCCTTTTCATGTCGCAACTTGATTACGACGATGTTGTGTATCGATTCACCTGTTCCTCTGCATTGGGCAGACTTGATCCCCTTTGTCATGCTGCTTTGAGGTTCATTACCAGCTCCACCTACAGGACACACCATTGTACTCTGTACTCCTTAGTAGGGTGGTCCTCCTTAGCATCTCGCAGGCTGCTACACTGGTACACTTTTATCTACAAAGTCATTCTTGGTAATTCCCCTTCTTACATTAGTTCTAAATTTGAACTAGTCCAAAACTCACTTAACCTCAGATCAAATGCCTGGATGCGCTATATCATACCCAACACCAAATCTGAGGCAGGGAAAAAAAAACATTGCGTGTTTTGGGCCCTGGGCGTGGAACGATCTACAGACCAGATTAAAATTGGCTTCCTTGATCCCCCTAGTGACTTTTAAGAGGCTTGCCTCTGGCATACTATCCAGCCATTGCTCCTGCTTTGACGAGTAGCAATTGCTGTGTTCTTAGTTTTATATTAGCTTAGTAGTTTCTTGATGTATTGTTCTTATTAGTCTTTTTTAGTCTGTACTTGGTTAGCTATTTAGACTCTCTCTGAGTCTCCCTGGTAGTTGGTTTTTGGTATTACGGATGTCATATGTTTGTCTTGTCATGTCCTGTATTTGTTGTTACTGGCAGAGCTGTGTAACATTTATTTGCCTCTTCTCTTGGCCAGTGCGCACTTGTAAAAGAGACTATGGTCTCAATGTGATTTTACTGGTTAAATAAAGGTTAAAAGAAAATGAAAAAAAGAAGGAATAAAACAGCAGGTGCAGTATCGCTGTGTGTGCATATTGTAAACTGTACATTTATGTACTCTAGTCCGTGCAATATATCGATGATGCTGTCCCGCCCTCTTATCTATGAAATTCGTCTTAAATTTCTACTATATTGGAGTGTCGCTCTGCTCCTATGAAGACCAATGCCCGATTCATGAACCGTGTGTGCAGCCTTGATGTGTGTTCATGCACAGGTGTATCAAAGGATCAATGACACTCGCTCATCATTTCTATCGATCAGTGCCCCGATTGGCTGAAGCACCAAGACATGCACGGAAAGGTTGTGTTGTAACACGCCTATTCCATAAAATGATGGTGTCACTTGTCAAGAACGGATCTGCAAGCTGACAACGCTTTGCATCGAAGCCAAATGTGGAAAAGACTGCACAAGCGCCTTAAGATCAAACATGACGGTAAACATGTCTTGTGAATGAGGCCCATTGCCCTTGAAATCGCTATGGAGAATAAGACGGGGTCATCTTAAAATCGTCTAGTATAAGCATTGTGGTCCAAAAATAAACAAACTGTCTTGCCGATATTGTCGGGGAGGTGTCTCTGTATCGTTTACGACGGTCAGTCAGTAATATTTGATATAGTCTGTTTCCAGCGAAAATGAAACTAATTCTGCAGCAGTAACATTAGCGTTTTCTCTGTCAGTGAATTCTTCATATCCATATGAGTGAAATGTGAAACGTGGACCTCTACCGATACTGATGTCAGACTTTGGTGCTCTATTAGTACATACTACTACACCACGCCGGGCTTATGGGGCCATTTAGAGTAGACAGGACGCCAGGAATCTGATTCTGAGTCTGATCGCGAACACCGACCGAGTCTTGAATATGTATCGGGTCCAAAGTACATAATCTGAGTCAACCTCCTAACTTTTTACACCTCGACCTCGTGCTGATGGCCTCCTTTTTTACATTAGCATTTCTTTTCTTCTAATGGTGTAATTTTCTGCGTCTCCTTCTCATCTCCTCCTCCTCCTCCTCCCCTAAGTCCAGTAGTGCTGATGTTCCACGGTCTCTCCTCCTATAAGCGCCGGTTTTATTATAATTACAGAGGGGATTCAGAACCCAAAGTTCTGTGAGGAAAAGCCCGTGTCATCTTCCATTATATTGTCTCTGCCATACCTTCGGATCATTTCAAGATGTGAGCAAACGGCTCCTTTGGGCTCTGATTTCAAAAGTATGCTAATATTATTACAACACTCAATTACCCAGGACTGATAAAGCATGGTCTGTAATTACCACAGCATGTGAGTGTGCACACACAGACTCAACTCACACAAGCACACGCCATCACTCACAGGCACGCGCACACGCACGCGCGCGCACACACACACACACACACACACACACACACACACACACACACACACACACACACACACACACACAGCTATAAACAGTTCAGAAATGAGGAGGAAATGTATCAAGTGAATTATTCTCTCGGAATTAGATTGTTCTGCCACATATATTAACGGCCGTTTAACGTACAGTGTGTGTGTGTGTGTGTGTGTGTGTGTGTGTGTGTGTGTGTGTGTGTGTGTGTGTGTGTGTGTGTGTGTGTGTGTGTGTGTGTGTGTGTGTGTGTGTGTGTGTGTGTGTGTGTGTGTGTGTGTGTGTGTGTGTGTGTGTGTGTGTGTGTGTGTGTGCGAAAGACACAAGGGGAGGGGGGGGTTGCATTTTTACGAGCTTGGGTTTGATGGCGGGGCTCTATATTTCCTTTCTAGCAGTGTGAAAGGCGACTGGCCCCATAAAGCATGTTAACGTCCACCTTTTTTATGATGCCAGGCCAGCCCCGCCAAACTGTGACTTTTAAAAAGCCCCCCCCCCCCCCCCCCCCAATTTGAGGGATTACACGTCGGACACACGTCGGCCACATTCAATACCTCCTCCGAGGCCTCTCGATCGCCAGCCTGACCGGAGGGACTCACGGCTCCGTCCGTGTTATGACCTCTCTTCAGTGTTATGTCCATGTGCTCGGCGTGTTATTTGAGTAATGACATTAACCTATTTTGGGCGGGAACCCCTTTTTGTGTTAGCATTATGTTATGCTTTAGCTATTGAAAAATAGCAGATCTACAAGCTCATAGCGCGCCACCGAGTGGCGCGCTTGTAGGTCTGCTATTTTTGAAAAATCGAAGAACGACTGACAGAAACATAGCTTTTTCAGAAAACTGTCAAGGTTCAAGGTTAGCTTTATTGTCCCTTGCGGGAAATTGGTTTGCAGCCAGATCATAGTAAAAAATACACACAACAACAACATTCAATACAAACTACGATCTAAGAACAGGGCACTAGAGACAGAGAATTCATAACATTCAATAGTAGCAAAGTCAGCAAAAGTGCATTAGTGGCAATAAGTGCAAAGAGGCAGGAATAAAGTGCAGGATGTAGAAGACATTTTTAGAATCTGATCTCAGGTCAGAATAGGTTAACATGGCGTGCTATGTGTGTCTGTATCGGTGTGTCAATCCTTTCTTTGTATACAAAACATATTGTCTTTGCCGTCATAGAAAACCATATAATGTCCCAAACTGTTACTTCTCAGCACTCAAGTTCAAAAATATCAAACGTATTAGATTTTCATGTTCAAAACGCATCGATTTGCGCCGCATTTCGAGCTTGCAGATTTGCCTTTCTTTCTTTTGTGTGACGCTGTATCATCAAGTAGGACGTTGATTCATGAAAAAAACACACAAACAATGTATCCTATTGGCCTGAATATAAGACTACGTTTTTTTTTTCTTCAAATGGAAATATCCTAAAAAACGGGGTTGCATTATAATCGGGGACTAGACTATTATATATTTGACATTCAATGTTATTTTTCCACAAATGAGTCTTGAAAAATGTGGGTCGTCTTATAATCATCACAATACGGTGTGTGGACATATGAGGTTTCTGCCTGACAACAACTATATACCTGCGGCGTGTATTCCTGTCAATTAAGTCTGTCACGATTTACAAAGTTAAATTGACAATTAATTAATTGTCACACAAATTATAGTGATTTAATTTTTTTATTTAGATTTTTTGCTTTGAACATTGGATCGTTACAAATTGTATTTCTGTTTGCCTTTTAGGCTTCATAATCACACATTGCACAGGGCAGATTAATGACAAATAACTTAAATCTACGAAGAAACCACTGACACATTTAATCATTTAAAAACAACTCTTTCCCCAAAAAAAAATAATCATGAAGTGACATGTTGTAAGCTTGTAGATCTGCCTATTTCTGCTATTTTTAACCCATTCTGGGGCGGAAACCCTTTTTGGTGTTTCAAGCATTATGTTATGCTTTAGCTATTGAAAAATAGCAGATCTACAAGCTCATAGCGCGCCACCGAGTGGCGCGCTACGAGCTTGTAGGTCTGCTATTTTTTTAAAAATCAAAGAACGACTGACATAGAAACATAGCTTTTTCAGAAAACTGTCAGGATGTAGAAGACATTTTTAGAATCTGATCTCAGGTCAAAATGGGTTAACATAGAAACGATTGTCAATTTTGCAGAAGTGTGTGTGTGTGTGTGCGTGTGTGTGTGTGTGCGTGTGCGTGCGTGCGTGCGTGCGTGCATGTCCGTCCACTTGGCCCGCTGCAGTCTCCGTGTGTGGTTCCAGTGATATATGCTGCTCCCCGCTGTGTGCTCTCTGTGCTGGGGCGTGTAGCGACTGGACTCCCTGCTGCTTGACTGACAGGCGGCTGGCGGCGCGCTGCCTGGCTCCCAGCAGGGCTTCTCCCCACACTGCCCCGTAACGACTCCCTCGGCCCGGCCGCATGCATCTCTCTATTCCTTCCCTCTCCCTCCGCAATCCTCCTTCCTTCCTTCCTCCGCCATGGAGGTTTTCCCCCCGTCTCCGTCCCCTCTTTACGTCTTAACCCATTCTGACCTGAGATCAGATTCTAAAAATGTCTTAATAATGAATTGCATTTTTATAGCGCTTTTCCAAGTTCTCAAAGCGCTTTACAATGGTTCATTCATTCATACATTGGGAGGTGAAGCGGCGAACAGTCGACGCCAGCGTCCTCACTTCCCACATTCACACACCAATGGTGGCAAGCTCACACCGACCGACTCATTGGAGGCAATGTAGGGTTCAGTGTCTTGCCCAAGGACACTTCGACATGTGGACAGGAGGAGAGCCGGGATTCGAACCGCCGACCCAGGGATTATTGGACGACCTGCTCTACCTCCTGAGCCACAGTCTTCTACATCCTGACAGTTTTCTGAAAAAGCTATGTTTCTATGTCAGTCGTTCTTCGATTTTTCAAAAATAGCAGACCTACAAGCTCGTAGCGCGCCACTCGGTGGCGCGCTACGAGCTTGTAGATCTGCTATTTTTCAATAGCTAAAGCATAACATGATGCTAACACCAAAAGGGGTTCCCGCCCAAAATGGGTTAATCCTGTTTGGTCTTTCACTTCCCTCCCTTTCCTATTCGATTTTGGGCATGTCGGTAGGCGGAAATGTTCAGAAATAGCCAATCTACAAGCTCACCGCAACACTTTGCATCGTGGCACGCTGTGAGCTTCTAGATTGGCCTTCTCTGAACGTAGGGCTTGAGTTGTTAAATTAAATTAAATTTTGTGTATTTTATATCGACTTGTTTGCGTGTTCTTACATAATTCAGAATGTGTTATACATACCGTATATCAAAAAAAAGTTTTTATGTAATTGTTTGCTTATATAAGTTAAATGTTCTCAAATCTGGCATCGCTCAGACTCTAATTCTGTAGCTAAGCGATGTAATTTGTCACACTGTCATCGTAGGCTTAACTGACTGTTGTCACAACAGCGTGGTTTCGTCTGAGTCCTCCGTTAGCCATGGTTCACACGTCCTCCTCTTACCCCCCCCACCCCACCCCCACCCCTTGTGCCCAGTGGTTTTATGTATTCACTTGTCAGTGTGCGAGCCCTATATCTTGTTGTACAGTAGCCCATGGAGTTTCATCACCCTAGTAAAGCCTTGAGTTTAGAGCCACAACTTTTCTATATTTTTTACCTTTTTCGTTTTGTTCCCCCAGATCGAGGCCATCATCGCAACGGTGAGGGATTCCAACCTGAAGCTGACGCTGGCGTTTGGCATCGGCATGCACCACGCCGGCCTGCACGAGAGGGACAGGAGGACCGTGGAGGAGCTGTTTGTCAACAGCAAGATCCAGGTGGGAACTACACACACACACACACACACACACAAATGGGGAGTGCAGATTAATTCTCCAGAGGCGACCGTGCTTTTTCAGTGGCCGGCCCCAAACTCTGGAACTGTTTGCCCCTACACATTAAGTCTGCCCGCTCCTTAGAGGCTTTTAAATCTTTGCTTAAAACACATCTTTTCTCCCTGGCATTCAATGTTGTTTGACCTAGTTACCCTGTCTAAATACTTGTGTTGCTTCAATGTTGTTTTACCATATTGTTTGTGTTGATTGTATGCTTGTTATATGTTCGTGTACAGCACTTTGGTTGACCTTCTGGTCTTTGTAAATGTGCTCTATAAATAAAGTTTGATTTGATTTGATTTTCCATCACAGTCTGAAAACTCACCTCTTCAGACTACCTTATATCACATCTTTCTAGTTGCTAGTTATGCTATGCAGATATGTGTGAATCTCGTTTGCGTCCGAGCAAGGCATGGCAACGCCCCGCCTGCCTCTAATTGGCCTACTGACACTGCCTGTCTTCACTGTCCTCTGAGGTGGATATAGTTATGCTGGATAGTCTGATGCGAGGTTACTCCGTGGTGGGAAATAAATAATACAAGTACGGTAAGATACAAGAGAACTGTCTGTTACTTGTAAGTTTTATTTTTGTAGAAACTAACCCATTCTGGGCGGGAACCCCTTTTGGTGTTTTAAACATTATGTTGTAATTTAGCTATTGAAAAATAGCAGATCTACAAGCTCATAGCGAGCTTGTAGGTCTGCTATTTTTGAAAAATCGTGAAAATATTTATTTCAGAAAACTGGAGGATTTAGAAGATTGTTTTTTAAATTTTGAGGTCATGCCTAAATGGGCTAATATTGTTTATGCCGTTTTCTTTGATGGAATAATTGATTGAACACATGTGTGTACTGCACATTGTACTATGATTTGATTTGGGTGGTGTGTACTAAATAAAGTGTTAGTGAGTATCGTGTATTATAGTACACTAATACTATATTGTACTAAAAAAGAAAAGAGACCTTTATACAGTACAATGTTTCACGTATAAAGGTATAGACGGGCAGAGTCGGTAGGCCAATCAGAGGCAGGCGGGGCGTTACCATGCCCAGACAATGCCTATGCTTGGACGCAAACAAGATTCACGCGTTGGAGTTGGATACTTGTTCACATAATGCTACTGCATGTGTTATTTAGACATATATACTGTAGTAGCATGTTGTTCACTCAGATGCTAGGTTTGATGTTTACATGGCATCCTAATTACTTTGGTAGCACTAGACTGTTTTCTTTGCCCTCTATGTATACATGACCGTTCCCCTGTCATTCGTTGACCGGGGTTCATGCTACTTACTTTGATTTTGCACCTGTATGTCGCTCTGGATTGTCTGTTAAATATCTAAAGAGTCCAATTTAAATTGAGCGTAGGACTGTACTGCACGGCTAGCTTGAGAACTGTATGTATGGCTTCATACCAGTGGCTCATCGTTGCTATGATGATCGCTAAGACATTGGGCTCTTGCCTCTCCCCAGGTATTGATCGCCACCAGCACACTAGCGTGGGGGGTCAATTTCCCTGCTCACCTGGTGGTTGTCAAGGGAACGGAATACTACGATGGAAAAACCAGGCGCTACGTTGACTACCCCATCACAGGTAAAAAACTTTAAAAAAAAGAAACATAATAAAATATGAAGCTCAGGCTAGTTACACCTGTCAGTCCTCCAAGAAAACGACATGCTTTATTAAGGCATACGAAATTTAACCCATTAAGACCCGAAGTCGATTCTACAAATGCCTTCTAAAAGCAGAAGTTCCTAAACTATTTCGTAATTCAAATATTTTCAAAACACCCAGATTTTTCAAAAATGTTGCGAAATAGCAGATGTAAATATGAGCTTGTGTACCTGCTCTTTTAGAATAGCCAAAACAAAAATGTAAAATTACACGGGGAAGTTTTCCCGGTCGTAATGGATTAAATGATGTGTTGTGTCTTCATAACGGGCAGCTCTCCAGCCAAGCTGTCTGTACCTGTATGCGCTGCTATAAATGTTCCATCAGGCCACAGTGTGTCTGCTGCTCTGAAGAAGCCTATAAGCGCCAGTTAATCTTCTCCCCCCCGTCTCTCTCTCCCCGGGCTGTGATCCAGATGTTCTTCAGATGATGGGGCGCGCGGGCCGGCCCCAGTTCGACGACCAGGGCAAGGCGGTCATCCTGGTCCATGACATCAAAAAGGACTTCTACAAGAAGTTCCTCTACGAGCCTTTCCCCGTGGAGTCCAGGTGACTTGGGGCGCATTGGGTTGTTTGTGAATGTTTTAAAACGAACGGTTTTCTTTGGGTTTTTGGTATGAGGGAACACAATAAAAAAAAAAAAGTGTTCCTCATGATACAATACGTTGCTGTCCAGAAGAAACCACCTAACTCCACTTTTGTCATAAATCAATGCTATTGAACACCCTTTATGTCTGTGTGTTGGTTAAAAAATATTGAACCAATGGAAATTATTAAAAAGTGCTTCGGCGAAAACCTCCTAACGCCATTGGATCCTCAAACTATCTGCCAAACCAGCTAACTCCACGCGATTAGCCATCTTTTTATTTTTATGAATCGGTGCTATTGAACACCCTTTATTCAGCAGAAAAACTCATACATTTTATTTTCATTTAAAGCCACATTTATTTTCGTTAAAGCCACAGTAGCAATCTAGCAACACCAGGCTACAGTTCAGGTTATTCAATATTTGTACTTGGTTAAAAAAAATATTTAAAGGAGCATTCAGTGATTTGGGTGATTTGGAAAACCACCCAGTCCGCCCCGGTAACAAAATGTGCACATGCACGCTCTACAGTGGGGGGAAGTGCAACAGGCCAACAGCATGTGCACCCCACTCGATCATGATTGGAGGAAGGCCCCTCTCATCCTGATTGGATGAAGGCTTTGCCACCCGCCACCAAAACTGAAACTAGGGTTTTTTGACCCCAGGGGCTCACTGGGGACAGGGAGGAACTCCTTATATGGTCAGCACACTCTATAGTAGGGAGGATTATCCAGAAAAAAAGAAAAAACAAGTGATATTTGAATTAAGTCAAATCACTGAATATACCTTTAACCAATGAAAAGTATTAAAAAGCTCTTCGACAAAAACATTTCTTCCAGACAGCAGAGAATTGTTTCAGATGCAAAATGCATTGTTTCATTTTTGTATTTTTTTTTATATGACAAGCACGAAAGCAGCAAGTGTATAATAATCTAGGTGCACTCAGAGTGCAGTCAATAGCGGCAGTGTTTGTTTACAGTATCGATTAGCTCTGGTAGATCCACTGTTGTGTGTGTGTGTTTAACGGGGGTGGGGCGGTGTGTCTCTCCAGTCTCCTGAGCGTGCTGTCAGACCATCTGAACGCTGAGATCGCAGCAGGGACCATCACCTCCAAGCAGGACGCCATGGACTACATCACCTGGACCTACTTCTTCAGACGGCTGGTCATGAACCCCAGGTCAGGAACCCACCGTCAACACGAGCACAAAGAAATGGGGGGGGGGGGGGTGGCAAGAAAATAAACAATTACTATTATAGCCCCATTTCTACAATAGTGGATCTACAAGCTCTCAACGCGTCGCCAGGTCACGCGTTGAGAGCTTGTAGATCCACTATTTTCATTTGTTTTGGGGCGAAAAGAGAGAAATGTTTGAAAATGTTCCCCTATAATGACATTCCCAAAATTGGGATGTCACGTTGAAAGTGGTTAATAAATGAATGGTTGCATAAAATGAAACGCTTATCTAAATGATAACGCGTGTCACATGTCGATGGGCACGCATCCACTGCAATGATTAACACCCCGATCGCCCAGGACGAAGTTCACCGTCCTTTCAATTAGTAACACCCAGCGCCTAGGACGAAGCTTTATCAAAAAGACGGAGGTTATTGATATCAAATCGATCACATTGCTCCACCCGCCAATAATTATTAATTAATTCACCTCCTATTGCCAGGATTTCCCCCGCCAAAACCCACTACCGGATCTTAGCACTATAAAAGACTATATACTATAAAAGACCAATTGGCGTGAATCGACGCCAATGGTGCTGGGCCAGACTAACGCAAATAACGCAAATTCACGGCAAAGGCAGGCTCCGAGTTCAATGTGAAGACTAGGGGGGCTGGCAATTACCATCCCCTGATGGGCCAAATGATACCCCTGTACACAAGATGACATTTTTAGACCAGCTGTTAACAACAACAACAAAAGCTTGCCTTAGATAAGCCCAAACAGGCGCGTGCGTGCGTGCGTGCGCGCTCGCACACACACACACACACACACACACACACACACACACACACACACACACACACACACACTCACAAAAACATACTACTACTACTACTCAGCCCTGTCTCACGGCCTTCTTAGAACAGGCCAGCGCTCTGCAGTCAAACATCTGCTATGTGTAGACGGAGACCATTCCAGAACATTCCAGTGTGCTGGCATTTACACGGCTGTCAGCCCACATTTACCATTCAGGCCCTGACTGGGGCCTATCGGCTCCTCCACACACAGTAACACAGCCCTTACACGTCCACCATAGTGCCTCCATTGTAGACCTACGCGGGCGCCACTTAACGTAGGCTAAAATATGTGTTACTTTCTATTCTCAGCTGTCCATTTTTTTCCGCTCTGATGAAATCCTCGACCAGGAGTTGGTTTTTGGCATCCATAATCTATAATCTCTATGAAATATGTGTGATCAATTTAGTCCCTCTCCCCTGTATTGTTTTCTGTTAACACAAATGATCTAAGAAAAAGCTTGTACAGCTTGTACAACTACAGCTTGTACAACTACAGCTTGTACAGCTTGTACAACTACAGCTTGTACAGCTTGTACAACTACAGCTTGTACAGCTTGTACAACTACAGCTTGTACAGCTTGTACAACTACAGCTTGTACAGCTTGTACAACTACAGCTTGTACAGCTTGTACAACTACAGCTTGTACAACTACAGCTTGTACAACTACAGCTTGTACAGCTTGTACAGCTATGCTGATGACATGGTTGAAAGTGCTCTTTTTTTTGTTTTTTACTTCAGTAAAAGTAGCAATACTGCTATATAGAAATACTCTAAGTAAAAGTCCAGAATTCAAAAAGTATTTGACTAAAAGTACAAAAGTATTAGCTTCAAAATATACTTAAAGTACAAAACGTATACTAATTGAGCATGCAGAATGTCCCATTTCAAGTGTTCATACATAATACGGTGAGCCACTACTTTCCAGTTTCCATCGCTGATATGTTTTGGGCTTTTCTGCCTTTATTCAGATACAGTAGCCTACATTACTAGAGTGTGACAGGAAGTAGAGAGAGAAAGACAGGGAGTGACACGCAGCAAATGCCGTCAGGCTCGGGAATCAAACCCGCGACCCGCTGTCAAGCTGCATTAGAGCCTATGGGCTCCATTTTCGTCACCGCTAAACCCCTTACCCCTAAACTTCTTTGCCTTTTTTTCCTATTTTGCAAAACATTTTTGAATAGTTAAAATGGCCAGTCTACAAGCTCACAACGTGTCAATGTAGAGGCTAGCTGAACTATTCAAAAATGTTTTTCAAAAAAAGTAAAAAAGGCAAAGAAGTTCAGGGATAAGGGGTTTAGGGGTGACGAAAATGGAGCCCTATATGTGCTACAGTATGTGGTGTGCACATTAACCGCTAGGCCATGGGGGGGGGGGGGGGGGGGGGGGGCATGTCTGTTTTCTTTGTAAAGCACATTTCATTCTGTTGCACTCAGTGCATTTCACATTAAAATACAAAAATAGTAGCAAAATACACCAAAGTACCAGATATACAGTGGAAACCCTAACCACCCGCCCACACAAAACACATTTAAAAGCCAGTCTGAGCAGTGCTCTAGAAATATACACTAAAGAACTGATCCTGTACTTTTTTAATTAAGCTATTTGTACTTAATGGTGACATCTCTATTTTACATTCCACATAATGCACTGCAAATATCTGCTACTGCCTACTCTTGAAGGTTCTTAACCCATTTTGGGCGGGAACCCCTTTTGGTGTTAGCATTATGTTATGCTTTAGCTATTGAAAAATATAGCTGCTATTTTTTTATTTTTTTTTATTAAATAATTTTTAATTGAATTTTTATGTTTTCACATAAAGATGAATGAAAGGTATCAATTATAAGCACAATACAATAAAACAGACAAGAAAAACAAAAAGCACAGAAACAAAACAAAACAAACAAACAAAAGAAAATGGCGAGCAGCACATACACAATACAATCAGTTATTCATTAGGGGAAAATATATAAATACAAATATATACACATATATATATATATATATACATACACAACACACATGGGCACATCAGAAGGCAAATTGCAAGAGTAAAATCGAAGAACGACTGACATAGAAACATAGCTTTTTCAGAAAACTGTCAGGATGTAGAAGACATTTTTAGAATCTGATCTCAGGTCAAAATGGGGTTAATGTCTTTATTTGCATCTTATGTTCCTTTATTTTAATGCTCCTGTGTATTGTGGAGGTTTTCAAGGTAGATCATTCAATGTCAGCTTGACCCAGCTGCTGCCTGCGCAGATGGTGATGACCGTCGCTCAGGGACACCTCCACATGTACTCTGAAAATGTCGAAATTGTCAAGGTTTTAAGCCATTAAGACCTGAGGCCGATTCTAAAAATGTTTCAGTTTCCTGAAAAACATATGTTGCTTTAGTGATGCTCTCTTTTTCATGAACCCCATAATGATATGCATTACGCCGACACCCATCTGAAAATATTTTGTTCCAGGGATCCCCCCAAACTTCCAGGAATCCCCCCCAGATTTGAGTTAAAAAAGCGGTTTCGTATTCTGACCATCGTATCCAGTCCTAGGCGCTCTTCAGGAGATGTCACCTCGTCCTTTAGCCCCACTATGAATTCTGTATCAAATCCTGCATGTGTGTACAAGCGCACATATTCACTGTTGCTCTCTCCCACACCCACCCATGCATACACCCACAGATCACACCTCTTTTCCTCGCGAGTAGCACACACACACACACACACACACACCGCGTTCTCTCTGTCTCTCGCTCTCACACCCACCCACACACAAACACGCGCGGTCCCACGGGTCCCCTAAACGTCTGCAGGCTCTGTCTCAGTGCCATCAGGAGCCCTTTAATGGTGATGATGCTAATGGCCATGACTTAATCAGACAGCTCCGACCCGGCAGCCGTAGCATGCAAGAAACCCCACTCGGCGGAGCAAAGTGCCGAGCGAGGAAATGTGTTCGGTCATAAACGCGTTTCGCCGGCCAAGAAAAAAAAGCGTGCTCGCTCTGTCGACATGTGGAATGATGATAATGACGGCCACACTTAACATTAAACGCACATTAAATATGGCCGTCGCCCGATTCAACTGCTGCTTCTAGTGCATTGTCCTCCAGCGGGTTGGGGGCGACAGGGTGTCATTATGGGTGGAAGTGGGGGAGCTCTGCTCTCTCTTTCTTACCCCCCAAAACCCTCCGACCCTCCCCTTGGTCCCAGCTGCAGGATGAATGGTTTTGTATGACGATCATGGAGAAAGTTGTTTATGTTATAATGTAAGACGAGGAGTCACAGCATTCGTCGGATTGGTTCCCGGTTCACATGCGCTGTGCAGACAACTGTAAAATTGGCTTCGTTAAGCATCCTGGCACCTGTTAACTGAAGCATCGTCGGTATGAATTCCTTGTGTCAGCTCCTCCTCTGTCTCCTCTCTCTTTCTTTAAGCTACAACCTCTTTTCTTTGATCTCCGTCATTGATTGACTTTTCTTTCAACCATGTGCAAACACGTCTCCATAAACCCACACAAAATCTCCATCCTGCTTTAACCCAAGAACACTAAATATTTGTCACACTATCACTTAACACGGCTATATTTTACCCAATGTAAAATATTCCATAAAAGATATTTCTCATCACAATATATTGAAGTACAGCAATACATGGCAACTTGAGATACTCTAATTTAATATTTCATCAAGACGTTTCGCAAAAAAAACTAAAAATAGATATCATGCAGGGGCCCTATCATAGGGGGGCAAAATCGGTGAAAAACGTGCGTATTATTTTAAAAAATATTGAAAAATAAACGTTTTTCTTTTTCCAAAGGAACTTCTCCTTTGGTCCACCCATTAATGGGATATGTGAGAATGGTCCAGTGAAAAAAATAATAATAAAAAAGCCCATTGTGGGTGTATGGTATATTATTTTTCTCTATCACTCTAGCACTAAAAACGGGTGAAATAAATCTGAACACCTGCCTGTAGAAAAAAACAGGGATGTGGGCAGGGAAGCAAACCTACCTTCTATGATGGCACAGCATCCTGAAGGTACTGAAAGACCCACCCACCTCAGACATCAGCAACATTATGAAAATTACAAAAAAATAAAATTGTCCGGTGACCCGTGTTTAGTAGATAGATAGATAGATAGATAGATACTTTATTCGTCCTTTCGGAAATTTGTTTTGTGCACAGCAGTCATCAAGATATACATAAAACATATGCAAACAAACAGTACATAGACAATAAAGAAACAATGCCAACAGAAGGCCACCAGTCATAGTTCCAAGAGGCATCACATCACACTTTATGCACGGAACTGAGATGGGGCCTGCTTGTTCATAAGTCCTATACTTATGGGAACAAACGATCTTGAGGCCCTAGCCTGCAGGGAAGGTACCATGTACCGTCGCCCTGATGGTAAGAGATGGTATTGGCTGTGTAACGGGTGTGTATTGTCCCTAGTAATAGCTTTCCCCTTCCTGAGTACCCGGGTCTCATACATTGAGGTCATACTCTCAAATCGTACCCCAGCTATTTTGCTGGACACGTTGATGATTTTATGGAGTTTGTTCTTATTAACCAATGATAATGAGCCATACCATGAGACAAAACAAAATGTCAATGCACTCTCCACAAAGGATCGATGAAAAAGTGCCATAACATTCTTTTCCACATTATACTGTCTCAGTCTGCGCATAAAATGCAGTCTCTGCTGACCTTTCTTATAGATGGAATGAGTGTTAGAATTCCATGTCAGCTTGGAATCAATCGTTGTACCCAAGTACTTATATTCCTCCACAATCACTACCCCATCCCCACCAATGACTATTTCCTGGTGTGCATGAGCACCAGTCCTAAGGTCAAATATGACCTCCTTAGTTTTTTTGATATTCAGCTGGAGGAAGTTACTCCTGCACCAACCGGCAAACTCGTCCACTGTTCTTCGATAGCTTATCTCATCATCCTCAATCAGACCAACAATAGCTGTGTCGTCTGCGAATTTAACAATACAGGTGTTGTCTGACTCACTCCTACAGTCGCTTGTGTACAGCGTGAACAATACCGGTGAAATCACGCTCCCTTGCGGAGCCCCCGTGTTGGTCGTAATGGGGAGAGATATTGCTTTATTCACCTTGACATATTGTACCCGCTCAGTCAGGAATGACTCCACCCACCTGATGATATTGGTGTTAACACCCATGTCAAAAAGTTTCCTCATCAGAATATGAGGTCTCATTGTGTTAAATGCAGAGGAGAAGTCTACAAAGAGTACCCGAGCATATCGTTTCTTTTGAGGTTTATCTAGATGGTAGTAGATCTTATTAAGCATAAGAAGAAGAGCATCATCAGTGCCCCTCCCCTTTCTATATGCAAATTGCAAGGGGTCCATTTCATGTTGCACATTATTAAGGAGGTTATTTAAGATAATGCGCTCCAAGCTTTTTATTAATAATGTTGTCAAGGCAACTGGCCGATAGTCGTTAAGGACTTTGGGATTAGACATTTTCGGCACTGGAACTATAAGTGAGGTCTTCCACGCTTTTGGAATATAGTGTGTATCTAGCGATACCTGGAACATGTGTCTCAGTACAGGGCTGAGCTGCTCCCTACACTCCTTAAGCACATAACCCCTTATCCCATCGGGACCCGGTGCTTTTCGTGGGTTAATTCTTTTGAGGGTTCTACGCACCTCCTCCTCTGTAATAGTAATTGACTCACTACTGCTGAATTGTTCCCTTAACAGATTGCGTTCAGTGGAAAAATCTGAAGTATCAAATCTGCCATAAAAGGTATTTAGCTCATTGGCAAAAGACATATCATCACTAGTGTTGATAACCTCCTTCTTTTCCTTTATTCCTACCATTGTATACAGCCCCTTCCAAGCTTGACGTACATTTGTATCCCTCATTTGCCTCTCAATTTTAAGTTTGTAGTTATGTTTACATTCACTAGTTATCCGTTTGATCTCTTTCTGAATTAGTTTCACTTGAATTAGGTCCCCTTGTTCAAAAGCACGTTTTTTCCTATATAATGCTTCTTTCATTTCCTTATTCATCCATGGTTTATCATTTGGAAACACTTTGATCCGTTTGGATGGTATAACGCTATTTATACAAAACTGTATGTATTGCGTTACAACAGAGTTAAGTTCATCAAGATCAGCACATGTGTCATTAAACATGTCCCATAGAGTGCAATCAAAACATCCTTTAAGACAGTCAAGTGACTCCTCACTCCACTTTAGAATGTCTTTCACTTCAGGTTTGCTTGCTTTGAGTCTCTGTTTGTAACGTGGGACCAGGTGGACCGCGTTATGATCGGAGCTCCCGAGCTCCATTTTTCGGTGGCTACCGTACGCGTCCTTTATATTTCCAAAGCATAAATCAAGAGTCTTCTCGCGTCTTGTTGGGCATGTCACGTATTGGTAGAAATTGGGCAGTGTCTGCTTAAGCGAACATCCATTGAAGTCCCCCAGTATGAACTTGGGCGAGTCAGGAGAGATATTCTCCTGCTTGGATATTGTCTCATATATTGCCCCCGCGGCTGCCTTCATATTCGCACGGGGATGAATATAGACCAGTGTAGCGAAAATCTGACCAAATTCTCTTGGCAGGTAAAACGGTCTAAATGAGACAGAAAGAAGTTCGATGTCTTCTGAACAATAGGAGTCTCTCAGTGTGTAATCCCTGCACCACCGTTCATTCACAAAAATACACACTCCTCCTCCCGTTTCTTTCTCCGTTACCTCAAGGTCTCGGTCAAGTCTAATAGGTTCACTGAACCCTGGAATACGGATGGAGTCACTAACAATCGTATCATTAAGCCACGTTTCAGTGAAACAAAGCAAGCAACTTTCCCTGTACTCAGAGAGGTACCTCACCGCAGTTTGTAGTTGGTCGTATTGCTGCGGGAGAGAGCGCACGTTTGCGAGGAGTATTGTCGGCAGTGGTGGCCTTGAGCCGCGGCTGCGATCCGTGTTGGTGATCGGCGGCGATCTCTCCTCATGCATTCCTCCGGTACATTAAGTGGAAAGTTGCCACGATCGCTGTATTCCCGCAGCTGACATAGCTGTTCATAGCCATAGCGGAGAACCAGGTGGCCCCCCGTGGCGCTGTGTTCAGCGGTGTTTAACGTCAGCGCCCTCGGCAGCAGCAGGTAGATGGCATAAGCAGCAATATACACGATAATGGCTAGATGCATTGTAGCCAGATTTGGTTGTTCCAAATACAAAGTGATTCTATGACCGGTGTCTACCTTGAGCAAAGTGCCCAGTGAACATAAGAAAAACAAATAACAAACAAACAAACAAACAATCCTGATGAACTGCAGGCACCCGTCGCCACTGTGCAGCGCCGGAAGTGATAAAAAAAAAAAAAAAAAAAGTATATGGTTAAATGAGGCTTTTCTCAAATGTTGGGGTGTTTTCATTTATAACACAGGCACTATACCCAAAACGTGTATCATTAGCATCTAATGATGAACCTGGCCGTGTGTGTCTGTGCTGCAGAGTCTCATGTGGTAACTCTTAACCCATTTTGGGCAGGAACCCCTTTTGGTGTTAGCATTATGTTATGCTTTAGCTATTGAAAAATAGCAGATCTACAAGCTCATAGCACGCCACCGAGTGGCGCGCTACGAGCTTGTAGGTCTGCTATTTTTGAAAAATCGAAGAACCACTGACATAGAAACATAGCTTTTTCAGAAAACTGTCAGGATGTAGAAGACATTTTTAGAATCTGATCTCAGGTCAGAATTGGTTAAACCAGTAGAGATGTGTGCAGCTGTGCATGGAACCCATTTCAGCCACTGGTTTGTTGGGGGGGGTCCTCAGCCAATGACTGGTTTGTTGGGGGGGGTCCTCAGCCAATGACTGGTTTGTTGGGGGGGGTCCTCAGCCAATGACTGGTTTGTTGGGGGGGGTCCTCAGCCAATGACTGGTTTGTTGGGGGGGGTCCTCAGCCAATGACTGGTTTGTTGGGGGGGGTCCTCAGCCAATGACTGGTTTGTTGGGGGGGGTCCTCAGCCAATGACGGGCAGACCTGGGAATCATTATTTGGTGATGAGGGCTTTTTATTTTTCCTCCCAGCTGTGGCTTCTTCATGTTCCTCCTCCATGACTGTAGTGTCTGCAGTCCTGATACGATCTCGATTCATACTTAGCTGCGCGTTGCGACGGTATTGCGTGCCAAAAATAACTGTTGAAAAACAGACGTGATGGAGGTTTGATGCGTACCTGGCATCCTAGTAGTTTCTCTGAGGCCCTGCATTGTTCTCTGCACTGGGTGAATGTTTACCTTGTTGTTTGTTGTCCAGGATTCATGCTAAGTGCCTAAATTGTAAATGTAAATGATAAATGGCAGATCTACAAGCTCTCAGTGTTCCACGCTGCAACACTTTGTGAGCTTGTAAATCAGCTATTGCAACACAATGTGCAACAGAGTACAAATCAGGCTTTAACCCATTTAGGCCTGACCTCGAAATTTAAAAAAAATCTTCTAAATCCTCCAGTTTTCTGAAATAAATATTTTCACGATTTTTCAAAAATAGCAGACCTACAAGCTCGTAGCGCGCCACTCGGTGGCGCGCTATGAGCTTGTAGATCTGCTATTTTTCAATAACTAAATTATAACAATGTTTAAAACACCAAAAGGGGTTCCCGTCCAATTAACTTTGATCAAGCACTGATGAGCTATGGTACTTTCATGATAAATCATAATAGACGGATCGCTGGGGCACCCTGCATATTGAGGCGTGGGAAATCGAAATAAAATCTTTTAACGCGTTTACTGCTTTTCCCTTTACTGCTCAGATTTAAATCTAGTGGAGATGAGTTCTCATGCTTAGAGCAGAGTTGACCCGTGTTAATGTCAAGCAAATGAACGGGTCATGACTTAGAACCGTGTGGGGATATGACTCTGTCGATAAGCAGTAAAAACAAACATGTATACAGTATATCATCAGACCGCCATTAGCAATAAACGCCTGATAGCTGGGTCTGAATTCGTTATAATCGTGCACTTGGTGACAAGTCTTTGATTTTTGGTATGGTGGTAGGTATGGTTATAAGGTTTTCAAAAACCATCGCAAACAAGTTGGGAGCGCCCCCTAGTGGTCTGTTTGCAATGAATCTAATATTAAATGGGTCAGTCTATGGTTAAAAACCATAATAATTGATAAAAGAGATTTTTCAATGGATTCTATTAGTATTGGGTGTGCTAAATAACATACTAAAAAATTAGGAAAAAATAACTTCTGGAAAGGCATCATTTTCAAGATGGCGTCCACGATGGCTGCCGGGAGCTTAAAATGCCTATAAACTGGGATTTAATACATAAAAAATCATAACAATTATACTCTTGGTGACAAGTTTTTGATTTTTGGCATGATGTTAGGTATGGGTATAAGGTTTTCAAAAACCATCGCAAACAAGTCAGGCTCGCCCCCTAGTGGTCTGTTTGCAATGAATCTAATATCAAATGGGCCAGTATATGGTTAAAAACCATAATAATTGATACAAGAGATTTTTCAATGGATTCTATTAGTATTGGGTGTGCTAAATAACATACTAAAGAATTAGGAAAAAATAACGTCTGGAAAGGCATAATTTTCAAGATTGCATCCACAATAGCTGCAAAATGCCTATAAAGCTGGGATTTAATATGTAAAAAATAAAATAATAATAATTGATAAAATATATTTTCCAATGGATTCTATTAGTATTGGGTATGCTAAATAACATATTAATTGTTTGGGTGAGAATAACTTCTGGAAAGACATAATTTTCAAGATGGCGTCCACGGTGGCCTCAGTAAGCTTAAAATGCCTATAAACTGGGATTTAATACATAAAAAATCATAACAATTATGCACTTGGTGACAAGTTTTAGATATTTGGCATGATGTTAGGTATGGGCATAATGTTTTAAAAAACCATCGCAAACCAGTTGGGCGCGCCCCCTAGTGGTCTGTTTGCAATGAATCCAATGCTGGCCTATTTAACATTGGATTCATTGCAAACAGACCACTTGGGGGCGAGCCCAACTCATTTGCGATGGTTTTTGAAAACCTCATGCCCATACCTAACACCATGCCAAAAATCTAAAACTTGTCACCAAGTGCATAATTGTTATGATTTTGTATGTATTAAATCCCAGTTTATAGGCATTTTAAGCTTACTGAGGCCACCGTGAACGCCATCTTGAAAATTATGTCTTTCCAGAAGTTATTCTCACCCAAAAAATTTATATGTTATTTAGCATACCCAATACTAATAGAATCCATTGGAAAATATATTTTATCAATTATTATTATTTTATTTTTTACATATTAAATCCCAGCTTTATAGGCATTTTGCAGCTATTGTGGATGCAATCTTGAAAATTATGCCTTTCCAGACGTTATTTTTTCCTAATTCTTTAGTATGTTATTTAGCACACCCAATACTAATAGAATCCATTGAAAAATCTCTTGTATCAATTATTATGGTTTTTAACCATATACTGGCCCATTTGATATTAGATTCATTGCAAACAGACCACTAGGGGGCGAGCCTGACTTGTTTGCGATGGTTTTTGAAAACCTTATACCTATACCTAACATCATGCCAAAAATCAAAAACTTGTCACCAAGAGTATAATTGTTATGATTTTTTATGTATTAAATCCCAGTTTATAGGCATTTTAAGCTCCCGGCAGCCATCGTGGACGCCATCTTGAAAATGATGCCTTTCCAGAAGTTATTTTTTCCTAATTTTTTAGTATGTTATTTAGCACACCCAATACTAATAGAATCCATTGAAAAATCTCTTTTATCAATTATTATGGTTTTTAACCATAGACTGACCCATTTAATATTAGATTCATTGCAAACAGACCACTAGGGGGCGCTCCCAACTTGTTTGCGATGGTTTTTGAAAACCTTATAACCATACCTACCACCATACCAAAAATCAAAGACTTGTCACCAAGTGCACGATTTTGTTGATTTTGAACGAATTCAGACCCAGCTATGAATTACCAGCTCACATATTTTAAACCTTGAGAGTTAGCTCTTTTATGGGCTTATAAAGTCAGCGTGACTTGATTCGTTTGTCTTGTTCTTTTAGGGGTTTTTTTTCATCCCCCCCCCCCCCCCCCCAGTTTGAAATAGCATCTGAATAGTGGAACAGACCAGCCCAATAACAATGTCATCTTTGTTTTAAACGTTTAAAGGAGAATTCCATACTAAAAGGCTTTCTTACCTTTCTTTGTAGTTGTTACGTCCCCACCAAAGAGGTCCAGGTGTTATTTGTAGTTGTTACGTCCCCACCAAAGAGGTCCAGGTGTTATTTTGTGCAAAAGCTCCTTATTGGCTATTTCCCCTACCATAAGCCCTAAATGAATTGCATTGAATTGAATGGGGCTATGGGGTGTTGTGCTAATTCGCTTATTTCCATCGCTCAAAATTATTTATTTTTTGTATATATCCTCTCTTCATAATGTAAATAATATCCCAAGCGGCACACTTTATTACTTATTTCGATGGAAATAAGCAAATTAGCACAACACCCCATAGCCCCATTCAATTCCCATTCAATGCAATTCATTGAGGGCTTATGGTAAGGGAAATAGCCAATAAGGAGTTTTTGCACAAAAAAACAGCTGGATCTCTTTGGTGGGGACGTAACGACTACAAAGAAATTTAAGAAAGCCTTTTAGTATGGAATTCACCTTTAACGAAAGGATTTGTTGGCTGCGGTTCGTAAAACACAACATTCAAAGATGGCCCCTCCTCCCCAGCTCCAGGTCACCAATAGCACACGCCTGCTACCCAAAGGCTGGCACCCAGAAACATCCTGGGCAAAGTACAATAAGAATATTACGGGCAGAGGGAAGGGTTTGCCACACATTTATATTGATTCTGTATTGTCTACCATCTGGATGTGCTGGTTGTGCTGTTGCACTAATGGTATACCATATGTCTAAATTGTCCATGTACTTTGTTGGTAGTGTTGGCTGTTAATTGTTTACTGTGACGTTGTCACGACATCACCTTTCCTCCTATGAACCTCATACGACAATACGGTCTTTAGAACCAGTAAGACGCCTGAGGGCAAGAAGTGGCAACATATGGAGCGTGTCTTCAGTGTACAGGGTGTGATGAGGTCAGATCAGGCCTGAACAGGTCAGCTCCATGTATGGAGCGTGTCTTGAGTGTACAGGGTGCCATGAGGTCAGATCAACATATGGAATGTCTGAACAGGTCAGCTCCATATATGGAGATCTACGGGTGGCAGCGGGGGCAGTGTCTTGAGTGTACAGAGTTTGATGAGGGCCCAGGTAGGGCCGGGCCTTAATTTTCTGCCTGTTGAGAACTCTAGTTTTCGCCGGCTGCCATATATATTTTTTATAATATTGATGACATCAGGGATCTCCATATATGGGCTTAACTGCGACAGCAGGTCGCATTTACTATGATATCCCTCCCTGATGATGTCACGATGACCTGGGGGGCTTGCATGGGGTGACCAACCAACCAACACACACACTGACGGGAAATGCTAGATTCCATAGTTAACTACGACCTGCGGTCGCAATTATCCTAGTATCCTCGTATACCAGTACACATGCATTCATTCTGTTGCTGTGTCCAGGCCTGACATTTTGTCATTTTGTGGGTAAAGTCACTTGGCCTTTTGATATAAATTTATTTTTAGGGCACAAAGGCCAAATTCCAGTGTGTGAAGGCCATCAAATAGTCCACGGAAATTATGAATTTAATTGACATTTTTAATAGATAATATAATTAATTATATATTCATAAGTGGAAAAAGTAAATAAATAAGCTATTAGATTGCACAAAATGTATTTACAAATGTCCGATATTTGTAGAAACTCCAAGGTCAAGAGTTCCCTTGTCTAATGGGGGAGTTCAACATTCTGATTCTCAACAAAATACACTGATGTTTAAACATTGTAAAGTAGCAGAGGAGAAAACAGTACAATCAGTGCGAGTCAAGGCCAAACTGAGGGGCTTACGGTGGCCATGGCCTGGCTGTATCTTAACATTTTAAATACTGTGCTGTTGTTGTCCACAGTTACTACGAGCTGGAAGACATCAGCCACGAGACCGTCAACAAGTTCCTGTCCAACACGGTGGAGAAGAGCCTGAGGGACCTGGAGTGCTCCTACTGCATGGTCATACAAGAGGTACATGTGAGGTCTTTTCATGTCCAAGGACCACCACAAATATATATTTGGCCACGGACCCCCATCTGAAAACTAGGTTTTGTACCAGGGACCCCCATCTGAAAAGGTTTTGTACCAGGGACCCCCATCTGAAAAGGTTTTGTACCAGGGACCCCCATCTGAAAAGGTTTTGTACCAGGGACCCCCATCTGAAAAGGTTTTGTACCAGGGACCCCCGGAAAAAAATAGCAGCAGATGTACGTTGTAAGCTGGCAGTGTGGCACGATATTTTGAATAGCCAACGTATAAAACATGGATAAAGTGGTTAATCCTAATTTGCTGGGGACCCCCTGGAACCCCCTGGAGGACCCCTGGGGTTCCCCGGACAGAGAACCAATGCATTGTGTATGCATGTTTGAAGTAGTCCTGTCACAATTATTACTATTATTATCATCGCTTAATCCTAATTATTTGCCGATAATCGATTTTTTTTTATGTTTTAAAAGTATAAAATGATTAAAGATGTCAGTAATTTCTTTACATTTAGTTATTTGTTATCTGCCTTACTGCAAATTGTTGTTTACAAAGCCATGAAGGCAAACCGAAATATAATAACATCCAATGTTCAAATATAATAACATCCAATGTTCAATCAATGCCATAAACACAATTCACCCTTTTTTCAAGTCCCGCTCGTGGTTGTGCCCCTCTTCGCACCCATTGGTTGCCGTTTCGTAGTAGACAAAAATCCTTTCTCTCCATCCACTACCATTGCATTTTTCAGTTGTTTCGTATTGATATTATGTGCATTAAATTAAACGTAATTACATTTAAACTTAGTTTTTTCCAAAAATGCTGTTTTAGCAAATTCAACATAAACAAGGTGGCAGAAAGAGCCTGCTGGTTAGTCAGTCAGGGACCAATCAGAAGGCTGCTGGTTAGTCAGTCAGGGACCAATCAGAAGGCTGACAAGTGGTGAATTAAATAGTTAATCGCAATTATTTGTATGACAATTCATCGTGAAGTAAAATGACATGACCGCAACAGCCCTAAATTGAAGCGTGTGTTTTGTGTGTCATCGCTTGCATGCACCTGTACACCTGTACACCAGCCCACACAAACTCAACTTTGTATGTAAAATAAAATACTAACCCGTTTTCCTTTTTGTCCTCTGTAAGTGTATGTTGATGACAACTATTAATGTCACGTGTTAACTTGTTATATTTACTTGTTTATATGTTAGATTTGTTCTATTTTTTGTAGTTTTGTAGAGTTGTAAGATTTTTTTTTAAAAAGTCCCTTTATAAATAAGTCAAAAACGTCTTTGGCCCGGAGGCACTTTGTGGCCTAGAATGAGTTAATAATCTATGCTCTGTTATGGAAATAAGTCCCCAGGACCTTTTTTGTGTTTTCCTTTTAGCCTGTGTCTAATTCAATCAAAAAACTTTTCTGACCTCCGTCCAGGATGAGCGCACCATTGAGCCACTGACATACGGCCGCATCTGCTCCTACTACTACCTGAAGCACCAGACCATCCGCATGTTCAAGGAGAAGCTGCGGGCAGAGCTGCCCCTCCACGACCTCCTCTCTGTCCTCACGGTGGGTTTCATTTAGCTGCCCCTCCACGACCTCCTCTCTGTCCTCACGGTGGGTTTCATTTTCTCCACCAGGCCGAAGGCATGGGGAGAGAGTATGTTTTGCACTCCGTCCATCCGTGTGTGTATGTCCGTCCGTCCGGGTACATCTAATCTCCGGCCTGGACAATGCCAAACTCGTCACACACACTCCCTGGAGGCCAACTACTAACCTCTGCCCCAAATTCCTCAGCACAGCCTTTTATAGTGCCACCATGAGGCAGATTATAGTGCCACCATGAGGCAGATTATAGTGCCACCATGAGGCAGATTATAGTGCCACCATGAGGCAGATTATAGTGCCACCATGAGGCAGATTATAGTGCCACCATGAGGCAGATTATAGTGCCACCATGAGGCAGATTATAGTGCCACCATGAGGCAGATTATAGTGCCACCATGAGGCAGATTATAGTGCCACCATGAGGCAGATTATAGTGCCACCATGAGGCAGATTATAGTGCCACCATGAGGCAGATTATAGTGCCACCATGAGGCAGATTTTTACTAAACACATTTCATTACATTACTCGTACACATTTTATCCATACATCACGCAAATCAGTATCTCTATAGTCATGTGTTCAACACGGATCTGTCTTATTTGCCATATTCCATCCCGATTGGCTAAGATTGCAGGATTGGTCCCTTTAGAAGAAAATGCCACACATCATGAACACAGCGTGTGATCTCCGTGAAATAATACACGCACAATTCCCACTAGGCCGAGGATGAAATGCAATTTTTTGTAATGTATTTTTTCATTCAGCCATATGGTGGCACTATAACAGGGCAATTCCTGTTTTTGAGTGGTGCAACCACTCCAAGGAACAGCAATGTCCGTGACGTTCAACTATGTGTGTGACTATGTTTGTGTGTGTGTGACGTTAATGAGCACCAGTACCAAAAGTGGCGCTGTTGTGCCAGAAACAGAGAGAGAGAGATAGTGCTGCACTGTTGCCTGCTAATGAGAGAGAGAGAGAGAGAGAGAGAGAGAGAGAGAGAGAGAAAGAGGGGGGGGGATTTGCACCACTCAGTTCACACAGGTGTGATTTTACCTATAACGTCACCGATCTGTGTACAACTTTGTATTCTGTACTCCCTACATGCCAAGGAGTTTTTTCTTTGCCCTGCATTTTTACATCTGCCTGTTATAGTGCTACCATGAGGCCGATTTTTTACTCGCACAGCTTTTATCCATACATCACGCAAATCGACTATCTCTATAGTCAGTGATTTCAGTTTGATTTCTCACATTCCATCCTGAGTTTTCAGGAGTGGCCCGTTTTGCTCAAAATGCCGCAAATCATGAACGCAGCATCCGATTGCGGTGAAACTGTGCACGAATATTCCCACTAGGCTGTGGAAGAAATGCCACTTGACATTTTTCCAAAAACGCCCCTATCCCGGTGGAGACTTGAGTCCCGAGGAGCACTTTTTCTAGTTTCAACTGTAGGGGAAGGAAATCCACTCGGAGGCTGTTTCGTTACCATACAACCACGAACAGCAGTGGTTCCCCAAAATATATATTTTTTTAATGGTACAGGAGTACATTTTCTTTCTACAAATCTTTTTCATTATTGTTTCAAAATGTTTTCAAAAATAAATAATTATTATAAATATCTAAGATTTTCAGAAATGGATGGACAATTCTAAAGGATTTAATGAATGAAGATATACACAATCCATAAAAGTAAAAAAAGAAAAAAAATAGTGAAAACAGCCAATCTACAAGCTCACAGCAGGTGGTGATGTGACGTGTTGCGTGCTTGTAGATCGGCTATCTTCATTCTTATGGTGTTTGAGAACCACAGCAATGCAGAAGAGCGTTTGTCTTTTGTCTCCAAACGGGCCGACTGAATTTGTAATATCGTTGTCTTAAAGGAGCATTCAGTGATTTGGGTGATTTGGAAAAAACCTGGTCCGCCCCGGTAACAAGATGTGCACATATACACGCTCTACAGTGGGGGAAGTACAACAGACCAACACGTGCACCAAGGCCCGCCCCACTCGATCATGATTGGAGGAAGGCCCCTCTCATCCTGATTGGATGAAGGCTTTGCCACCCAAAGCCCAAACCGAAACTAGGGTTTTTTGACCCCAGGGGCTCACTGGGGACAGGGAGTAACTCCAGATATGGCCAGCACACTTTATAATAGGGAGGATTATCCAAAAAATAAGAAAAAATAAGTAATATTTGAATTAAGTGAAATCACTGAATATACCTTTAATAACACCAACATACATCTGAGTTCTGAGCATTTATATATATGTTTTCTCCTCTCTTGCGCACGCACGCACACACGCACGCACACACACATGCACACACGCACACACACACACACACACACAGTCTCACACACACACAGTCTCACAAACACATACACACTCACACACACTCCCTCCACTCAAATTAGCACCCCTTTATCCCTGCCTCATTAAGTCTGCCGGTTTGTCATCATTAAGCCATCTCTTCTCCTCCCCACCTCCCCCTCCTCCCCACCTCCCCCTCCCGCGCTTTCTTCTGAGGCCAGCCCTAGTGGTCCCCTCGCTGGCCACTGATTGCTGCCATCAATGGGAGACAGGGTGGTTTCACACCTCTGTGGAGGTCACTGGCATCACATCTGTGTTAAGTAAAGCCTCCCAAGTGATGGTGGCAACTAGTGGGAGGGGTCAAGAGGTCGCAGGGGAAATGGTTAAAAACAGCGTGGAGAATATTGACAAATGAAGACGGGGCTCTTCTCTCTCTCTCTCTCTCTCTGCAAAAGGAAACCAAGCATCATTTGCAACATACATGTTTGCACTGGGACTGTGCTTATACCCTATACATCTGTTGTAGTGTTATTATTGTCAGGGGTTGGAGACGGCGAAGGTCGCAATTTGCAGAATAGTTCGAAGTCTGTGTTGTTGGGAGTGCTGAGAATAAACTCTTGGGAGAAGAAGTTTGAAAAGAACTCTCTCGTTATGATAACCAATGTAGTACGAACAAGGTTAGAGTTATAAGAAAGCCTTAGCAACTGTAAATGTAGAAGAACTTAATATTGTTCCAATTACAATTTAATAAAGAAACCTTAACAGTTATAGTGTTATTTTGAGGGTCAACTGCAGATAAATAAACTAATAATTTATATAACCCATTTAGACCACTGTTACCTTTCAATCCAGGAGCACTGTACCTCTGTGTCTCATTAGTTAGTAGTTAGAGAGAGAGAGAGAGAATTTGATGGTTTTCAGAAAACTTAGGTTAGGTTTTTCAAGGCGTTTTTAGAATCGGCCTCAGGTCTAAATTGGTTAATTGATGTTCACGTTTTTTTTAATCCCCCGATTCGGCCACTTTAAGGTTCAGATGTTTTTCCAGGAACTACTCCAGCCTGCGGTGCACTCAAGCACAGCTTGAGTCATTACGGTACGAGTGTGAGTTAACTGGACACTCGCACTGCGTAGGTCGCTCAGCGTCGCTCCATGCTCCGTGTGTGCTCTCACTCACTAACACACTCGTAAACGGACAAAAGCATGTCCCTTGCAGTGTGCTGCACAATAGGCCAGTCACCCCAACGGCCCCCGGCCCACGCCCCCCCCCCCTCTGCAGCTTTTACAAAGAGTCCCCTGCATGCTCCTCTATTGCCCCTAATTGCTGCTGTGTGTGTGTGTGTGTGTGTGTGTGTCCGCTAATGAGCTCCGCCCACTCCCACACCTCCCCCTGACTCACGTTCTTTTCTCTCTTGAGCCTGATTGTGCACCAAACATTGCATATCTGCAATTTACAAGAATCAAAGATCAAGAGAGAATTCATGGAAAACCGAGGAGGTTCGTGTTTGTCACTCACTCGTACAGGTGCAATAAAGTGGCGTAAGGTTGGAGCAGCGTGTTGCGCAAGACTGTGTGCAACAGCCGCGGCAATGAAACACAAATGAAAATATTGGGTTTCAAAGAAACCAAAGAACAAGCGGCACAAGACAAGATAAACGGCAGATAGATGGCTAAAAAGTACAGGAAAGACCCACACATTGGAACTAGCTGGAGTATAAATTGAACATTAGTTCCACGCCACTATGTCTTCGTCTCCCTTTGTTGTTATTCATCTGTCCTCCCAGCCCCCCCCCCCCCCCCCCCCCCTCCCTTCTCTAGCCCTCTGATGTGTGTTCTTATCTATATATCCATCTCTTTCTGTCTCTGTCTCTCTGTGTCTCTTTCTCTCCATTCTTCCGTTCGTCTTCCATCGTCTCACGTCTCCTGCAGGCCTCCTTTCTCCCTTCTCTCCGTCTTCTTGGCTGCAAATGTCACTATGATGACGGGATGGGGGGGGGGGGGTTCGCTTATGATCTCCATCTAAAGATCTATAGTCTTTATCTCCCTCACATCCGTATGCAGACGCAATGGCGCTGGGATATCAATCATTCAGAGATGATTTCTATTCCACCGCAACCCCCGCCAACAACCACCACTACACCCCCGGTTGGGCCCTTTTTCAATCCAGGCGCCTTTGAAATGCTGCCTTGAGCCCGGTGATCGATGGAGCCTTAACAGTCTCGGGCGAGGGGGAAGCCGGTGACAAATGCCTCCACCAGAGCCTGTTGATGGGACTACATTAGCGGAAGTTGAACTGGAGTGAATTAGAGGAGTGGGGGCCATGCGTGTCTGCGCATCTCTCTCCATCGAAACAGCCACAAACAAGAACAACACACAGCCTCAGCACAAACACAGGAGATTGATGGACAGTCGTCATGGCCTAAATGCAGCATCTCTTGCCAGGACTTTCAGTGTTCTGCTGCAAAGTGAACCACTTCAAAGACCTGTGCCGAACAGGGCGGCGACCCGTTAGCCGAACGGTTTGGACTAGGCTTTAACGATCCCTATAGGGGGTTCCAAATGGACCCGTACAGGTCCGTAACTGATCCTTGGAATTAAAAAGTTTGAGAACCACCAGTATCGCAATTGTATGACAGATGTGAAGTCCACATACCAGCTCTGACAGTGTGATAAACCGGTTCTGGAAAACCCGTTCCACATGTGATGGAACTGATTCTGGTTCCTCAATGTTGGATCCGGTATCCCCTTGTTTTTGCTCTTCCTGAACCTACTGTCAATTATACCAGGGACTAGTTGACTTAGCTATTCCTTGTCCCCATTGCGCATATAGGCATGCTTTTTCCTATGATTTTTCCTATATGATATGAAAACAATCAACCATGAACTACCAACACCAGAGCTCACAGCTGCATGTCTGTTGTAGAAAAAATAAATAAAAATAAGTCTTTGATATAATGTGTCGAATGGTGTTTTGATAGTCGAATATTTAACTATTTTGTAAATGCTCTAGCTCATGTACCTTATATATCTCAGGTACTATGTGTGCATTTATTTTGTGGAAAAGAGACCCCTTGGTTGTACTGCTGTAGAGCCTGTAAATAAATAAGCTAAGAGAGACCCTACGGCTGTGCCGTTTGTGAAACAAGCTTCTAAATATCTGAAACCCTTTACTTGTACTTTAGTGGCAAAAGCACTCAAACGTTCTTCTTTCCTGCCTTGATCTCTGCCCTAGCTCTCGCTTCTTCCCACAAATGACACCAAGGAAACTATGCACAAAAATGAATTTCAGCCACTTTTTTACTTTTGTAAAATTGTGATGTGACAATAGAGCTGATTCTGATCACCTCCCTAGTTAGGACACGTACGACATGCATGGTTCAATGCTTTGATCAGCGAGTCCATGGTTAGACTCAACTTTTCTGTCTTTCCCCTACAGTCTCTGTCTCTCTGCATTGACTGTCTCTCTCCACTGTCAGTAAAGGCTAAATACATACATACATACATACATACATACATACAGTACATACATATAACTGTTTTTAAATTAATCTATCAATCGTTATTTGCTGCCTTTTCATAAGCAGGTGTGCACATTTCCTCAGGTCAGCCGTCTCAGGGGGAGAAAGGTATGGTCCTCCCACGGTGCGTTTGGTGGAGTAAAGAGGGCCTGTCATCCATGCAGGGAAGAGCAGCCAGCCCGGGACAGGAAACACAGCTGTTTTAACAGAGATCGCTTTAAGAAGAAGGAGGAAAAAAAACTGAAAGAAAGAAAGCAAGAAACGTCCGACCACAGCAGGTTTCTGACTTCCTGCTTGACTTTTGATCTCTCAACGTTCTTCTCTCCTTTTCTCCCTCCCTCTCTCTCTCTCTCTCTCTCTCTCTCTCTCTCTCTCTGTCCTCGCCCTCCTCTCTCCTCTCTCCCTCCTCTCCCTGCTCTCTCTCTCTCTCTCTCTCTCTCTCTCTCTCTCCCTCAGGACGCGGAGGAGTATGCGGAGCTGCCCGTCAGACACAACGAGGACCAGCTGAACAGCCAGCTGGCCCAGCAGCTCCCCCTGCCTGTGAAGCCCCACTCCTACGACAGCCCCCACACCAAGGCCCACCTGCTGCTGCAGGCCCACTTCGGCCGCAACTCACTGCCCTGCACCGACTACACCACCGACACCAAGACCGTGCTGGACAACGCCATCCGTGTCTGCCAGGTGGGGCTTGTTCGCTCGCTTACTCGTTCGTTCGTTCGGTCGGTCAGCAAGGCTGGGGTTCAGAGAGAGGCTGCTAAAGCTGCCATGGCTGGCATGACATGCAGAGGAAAGATACCGCCCGTCGGGTGGAAACCTCATATGTCCAAAAACTGCTCATTTTCAGGTTTTAAAATTCAAGAATACCAAAAAGTAGTAGATCGTTTCGAGCTTGTGGTTCTGCCACTTTTGATGCTTTTGTGTGACCGCTGCGGTGTGATCGAGCGGGCCGTTAATTTACGAGAAAATAAAAAACACACACAAAAAGTTAGAACAGGAGAGATGCGAGGTTTCTCCCCGACAACGCCGATATGTGATGAGAGGGTTCAGATTACACAGCCGCGGCCTGGGGGAAATCACCCTCGCTAGTAAATCACACAAATGCACTTGCTCTCCTCCTGGGAAAGTCTGTCGAACCACCACCACCACAACCTGGCACTTTGCTATCATCCATAACAGCAGCGCTGTCTGTACATCACATTGAGGCTCTCTGTGTGCCGCTGGAAGCCCAGCCTCTGAATGCATTTCCAGGTGTCACGCGGTATCACTGTCATCCCGCAATGGAAAAAAGGGAACACAACGCTATCAGCGTTACCCCAGAGCAGAGCTAGAGAGAGGAGACAGGAGAGACAGGAGAGAGCAGAGCTAGAGAGAGGAGACAGGAGAGACAGGAGAGGGAGCGATGCATCATGCGCTGCATACAAATCGATTAGCCCCGAGACTATAAGATGGCCCAGTGAGAGAGATGAAATATGTAGGGAAAGTCCGACTGTGCCAATATGGTAATTTTCCAAAACTTTCGTCCGGATTTAATCCATTTTCTGCATTTTGCCTTTATTTTTTAACTTAAATCATTGCTTCGGGAGGTTCCTAGCATAACATATATTGTGGGGGGGGAGAGGGGTCCGCTGCCAAATATATATAATTTGGGGGGGCCTTGACCCGAAGAGGAAACTGAACCTTAACTGAACTAGCGGTTTATCCCCCTCCCCCTTTCAACACTACCTCAGCAAAATCCATGTTGGCCACTATTTTTTTTTTTTACTGCATTTTTCTTTTTCCCTGTTTTCCTTTTGGTTCTTTATGTCGAAGTGTCATGCATCATAAAGTAGTGCATTTCCTCTGATGCCTGTGCTGACTATGCACAAGCCTGTAAATCTGTTACAGAGACAGAGCACCTCGGAGGCACGCGGGACGGACATATCACCCTTCCTTCAACTATGTCTGTCAGCCATAGCAGCCCAACCCAGTAGTCACTTTGAGTGGCGGCCGGGGGCAAAGGCAGTCTCCACAACATTATTTACTATGCTGTGCCTATCGGGTTGCAACTCGGACAGGGCTGAGTCGGCTCCAGCAAACTGGAGCAACGAGAGCCAATTTGTACACTCTGAGTTGCACACCCGTAAGGGGACCTCTTTTGGTGTTAGCATTATGTTATGCTTTAGCTATTGAAAAATAGCAGATCTACAAGCTCGTAGCGCGCCACCGAGTGGCGCGCTACGAGCTTGTAGGTCTGCTATTTTTGAAAAATCCCACCCGTGTGAACTGAGTGGTGCAAATCCCCCCCCCCCCCTCTCTCTCTCTCTCTCTCTCTCTCTCATTAGCAGGCAACAGTGCAATACTATCTCTCTGTCTCTGTTTCTGGCACAACAGCGCCCCTACTGGTACTCATGAGTCACACACAAACATAGTCACAAAGTCACTGACATTGCTGTTCCTTGGAGTGGTTGCACCACTCAAAAATCGAACGACTGACATAGAAACATAGCTTTTTCAGAAAACTGTCAGGATGTAGAAGACATTTTTAGAATCTGATCTCAGGTCAAAATGGGTTAAGAAACCCACTGGTCTAGCAGAGTGTTTCCAGTGAGCGTACAAGCACAATATGGGCACCCTAACTCTGTTTGATCAGAACAGGGCCTTCATTCGTATCATTGGTAACACCTGTGAAGGAAGTAAGGAAGAGGCCCGATTTCTGTCCAATATGGCTGCTGTGCATAGTTAGAGACTATTGGGGTCCAATATGGCTGCTGTGCATAGTTAGAGACTATTGGGGTCCAATATGGCTGCTGTGCATAGTTAGAGACTATTGGGGTCCAATATGGCTGCTGTGCATAGTTAGAGACTATTGGGGTCCAATATGGCTGCTGTGCATAGTTAGAGACTATTGGGGTCCAATATGGCTGCTGTGCATAGTTAGAGACTATTGGGGTCCAATATGGCTGCTGTGCATAGTTAGAGACTATTGGGGTCCATTATGGCTGCTGTGCATAGTTAGAGACTATTGGGGTCCAATATGGCTGCTGTGCATAGTTAGAGACTATTGGGGTCCATTATGGCTGCTGTGCATAGTTAGAGACTATTGGGGTCAATATGGCTGCTGTGCATAGTTAGAGACTATTGGGGTCAATATGGCTGCTGTGCATAGTTAGAGACTATTGGGGTCCATTATGGCTGCTGTGCATAGTTAGAGACTATTGGGGTCCAATATGGCTGCTGTGCATAGTTAGAGACTATTGGGGTCCAATATGGCTGCTGTGCATAGTTAGAGACTATTGGGGTCCAATATGGCTGCTGTGCATAGTTAGAGACTATTGGGGTCCAATATGGCTGCTGTGCATAGTTAGAGACTATTGGGGTCCATTATGGCTGCTGTGCATAGTTAGAGACTATTGGGGTCCAATATGGCTGCTGTGCATTAGTTAGAGACTATTGGGGTCCAATATGGCTGCTGTGCATAGTTAGAGACTATTGGGGTCAATATGGCTGCTGTGCATAGTTAGAGACTATTGGGGTCAATATGGCTGCTGTGCATAGTTAGAGACTATTGGGGTCCATAGTTAGAGACTATTGGGGTCCATCAAGGCAACTTTGGGGTTTGGGGTGAAACATGGCATTTCTAAATTGTGGCATTGCTACTTTTACTTCAGTAAAACATCTGAGTAGTTGTTCAACCACTGTTCAGTAGAGATGACAGGGACCCAAAACCAAACGCTCTGCATTTGCAATCCCACAAAAAGCAGCAGGGGGTGGACAAAATAAAAGCCTTTGTCGTGATGAAAAGGAATCGTGTCAATGGCAATAATGTCAAATTGAATTTGTTGGTTTGTTTTTCACCAAGGTTTGTCATTGTATTGAGTGTTTGTGTTGTAATGTGGAGTCCTTTGGGGAGTTCTAGACACAAGCCACACGCTGGTGAAGGTGGGGGGGGGGGGAACCACACCAGGGAAATGAAAACACAACACAACTTGAGCAATAAAATGAGAAACAGTTGAGGCTCGGGTAACACTGAAGAAAGGATGGCGAGGCCTACGTCTCACTCACCCCTCCTCTTACACACAAACACTTATACGCTAACATTTGAATTCATTTCACGCTCTTCTAGGGCTGCAACTGTCGACAGCACTTTTGTTTTTTCATATATCAACGAAAAAATGTTTATGCATTTATTATAACTGAGTAAATTGATCTAGCTAAAATAGCCAATCAATAAGCTGACAACGTGTCTTATTGCAAAGCTCCCGGTGAGCAAAGGCTAACGATGGAGATATGCAGCTGGTGCTGCAGGCACCTTCGGAGGTTTCAGCCCGTCAACATATGTATACATACACATTTACATTCACTTACTAACAGACATGCCCAGTGGAAGCCACGGTAAAATGTATTAAATTAAACTCTGTTCCATTTGGTTTCCGTTTGTTGAGTTAAAAACTTCTGCAGGGGACCCATTTGTATACACACTGTCACAGTTAAATTGACAGGATTTAGGATTAAATTCAGGATTTCTCTTGCGTGGCTGTATGTGTATAAAATGAGTGTCGAGCGGGGCAGCGCCGGCGGGGAGATGTGGGAATGATTTGTGGCTCAACCTGCTCGCTCGCCTCGTAAAAAAACGGAAAGAAAAAAGGACAGTGCTCAGAAGGTTGCCCTTAACAACCGTGCGCCCGCCCGCCCTCCCTCTCTCTAAGCAACAGACCCACAGCCGCGGGTCTGCTAGACATTGTCCATGGCTGAATGTCAGGTGCTTCTGTGCGGCCACAGTGTGTGCCTGCGTGAAGGGCTAGTTAGCGTTTGGTTGTTGGCGGGGTTCTGCTCTGAGAGAGTTATTTTCTTACCCACACCGACAATGGCTTGCAGACCCGCATGAGGCCTGTAAGCCATTGTACGTAACTACGTGAGTGGGTGGGTGGTTGTGATGCAGAAGCGTGCGTACGGATGTGTGAGAATCTGTGTACGTGTGTGTGTGTCTGCACGTTGGATGCGTGTGTCTTGTACCGATACATGTGCATCAGCATTGCGTGTGTGCATGCGTGTGTGTGTGTGGCTGTGTGCGTGTGTGTGCACGTGTACGTACACGTGCATGCATAGCCTGCATCGTCATCGTGTCTGCATGTTTTACAGATGTGATTTGTACCAACAGTACTGTACATGTGCATCATGTATTGTGTGTGCGTTGCTTGCGTGCATGCAACAATTGTGTCTGCTTGTGTGACGCATGTGTTTTGTGCCGACAGACTGTGTGTGTGCGTGTGTGTGTGTGTGCGTGTGCGTGCGTGTGAACCCGTCCATGCGGTGTATCTGGGAGTGATTGTGCATGGTACGTCTTCCATATGTTTATGTTTCTGCTTTCCTCTGCTCCTCTCCGTGCTGCAGTGGACTGACTGACCACTGCTGTTCACTTTGTGATGTTCCTCCGTGCTGCAGTGGACTGACTGACCACTGCTGTTCACTTTGTGATGTTCCTCCATTGCAATTCAATTCAATTCAAAGGGCTTTATTGCCATGAGAAAACATACGTTTACATTGCCAAAGCAAAAAGTGGAACAATACAATCAAAACAAAATGTACAGTATGTAGAATTGAAAGTCAGAATCTCCATATAAATTTCTATGTACCGAGATCACTCGATGCATATATAGTGCAGGAATACACACAATGATTATTCTTTAGGGTGGTTGTGTTCCATTTGATAGCCTTATCCCTATCACAGCAGCTCACGAATCTTGCTGTGGTGTTGTACATTGTTGTACTTCACCCAGCAGATATGGGAGTTTTTTTCCGTCATATTTTCAAAGTCTCCGTGGGTGATTGTAATCTGTGGGAACTGGGAAGTATGTGTCTCTGATGTCTTGGTACAATGAACAGATGGTTAGGAAGTGTAGCTCAGTTTCCACTTCTCTCGAGAGACCGGTCTGCCTATGACGGCCTTTCTCGATCACAAGACTGTGCTCAGTGAGTCTGTACCTAGTTAAGATTTGTCTTTGTTTTGCGTCGGTCACAGTGCTCAGGTATTCTGCCACAGTGTATTCTCTGTTTAGGGCCAGATAGCGTTCTAGTTTACTCTGCTTTTGTGTTGCTTCTTTCCAATGTGTCAGATAGTGTGCCTTTTGCTGTTTTATAATTTGGCTTAGTCCAATGGGTTTTCTATCTGTTGGCTCTGTTTGTGCACAGAGTTCCAGGGCCAGCTGGCTGAGGGGGCATCTATCTAGAGTACTGTATATGCCGTCTCTGTCGGGTGGGGAACCTCATATGTCCATTAGGGCCGGGACTTTAACGCGTTAATTGAGATCAATTAACTACAGAAAAATTAACGCGTTAAAAAAATTAACGCATTTTAATCGCACTATTTTTTTCACCGCGGAACGTTGTCACTGGACAGTTTTCAGATGGACCGGCGCACCACCCAGTTCACCGAGTGAAGTGTCCGTTGTTACAGGGAGTGGAAACCACCCCCCTTTAGAATGGTATGGCCCAGCAGCATTGGGGGAACAATAACACCACCAGACAGTTCACCAGACCGGGGGAAGCCGCTGAGATCACTTTGCTTGTCCCCGTGGATTGGAAATAGGATTTAAAAGGCTATCCGATGATAGCGTGGATTACAGCACAGTTGTGTGCAATTATTCAATAAAGAATTCGCATATCACCGAAGACCGCACCTCGTCAAGCCTCCAGTATCGGCTCGATGCGAAACATGTTGCATGTTGCCTAGCCTGGAAGCTAACGTCAACAACAGTAGCTCTGGTCCATAGCGTAGTTAGGACTCAGGAGGAGTTCTATGGTACTTAATTTGATCCTTTCCCCTCAGACCCACGGAAGTGCAGGCTGTGCAGCCCCTCGTTTTTAGCACAAAAAAATATGTGAAAGCCTACTTTCCTCCTTCTAACACTATGGATCAGAGCTAACGTTATTCCAACTACCAGTAGCAATTCAAGGACCCGACCAGATGACATGGTTTCTAACTAAACGGTTATGGCCAAATAAAATGTAAAATCTGTTAATGGCTGTTACTGTATGTCCACGGAAGAAACACAGAGGTGCTTTCTTATGGTCATGTCACATATTTGCTGCACCAAGCCCCCCCCAACCCTGTGGAATGCATTCCCCAAACTCTCAGAAACATGCCCCCACCATCCAAACCTTCAATATTGCTTTCCCCAGCTATTTCATCTATTTAATTCCTTAGTGTTTTTCCTCTAATAAAGTTGTTTTTGATTTATCATGTCCCCCTTGTAAAGCATTTTTGGGTACTCAGAAAAGCTCTATATAAATTATTAAATTTGAGATATTATTATAATTTATTACTACAAAAACAATGTTTTATTGCTTAAACTTATGTATTCACTATTCATTGATTCACTAGTATACCAAAATCCATTAAAAAAAATAGCTTTCTCACTGTTCTCGGGTCAAATAATGATATGCGATTAAAATGCGATTAATCGAGATTAATTAACTACAAAGCCTCTGATTAATTAGATTAAAATTTTTAATCGAGTCCCAGCTCTAATGTCCATAACTATTACTTTTCAAATGCAATAGCAGCTCACAGCTGAAGCGAGTGCAGTTCCAAATACCAGGCATAGCAGGCAGTGATGCAGCCATGCGGCCAGTGATGCATCATTGGTACATCTGTGTAAATGAATCACTTTTGTTGATATTCCTTCTCAAACTCTGGCAAAGAACACCAGAACATATCCTCTTTCTTTTTTTTTTACTATAATTCTTATCCCACGATTTTGCAACCCAGTTTTTTTTCACCCAGTGCCAATTATCTAATGTAATCTTGGGCGCTACACTTCCTCTGCCAACCTGTGGGGACTGACCTCATGCCTCCTTCTATGCATGAGGAGTCCAAGCTGCTTCTTTTCACCTGACAGGGGGTAATTTCCCTGGCCGGACGTAGCGCGTGGAAGGAACACGTTATTCCGCCCAGTTCCTTTCCCACGCCCACAGCGGGAATCGAACCCAGGACCTTCTAGCTGTGAGGCGACAGCACTACCGACTGTGCCACCGTGCCCTAACATACTCACTGAATCGTCCACACAATGTCAATACAAAGCTAGATGCATATCACACCCAACTACAGCCCTGACGGTGATAATATTGATGTTGATCAATACGTTGATGAAACGTTCTCACAACATAATCTTCAAAAATAGTTGTACAGTTCTTGACCCCTTGCTCCGTTAAAATCTCAACTATCTAGAAACCCCAAATAGCTGCTTGTGGCTGTCATTTTTGTGAAAAGTGAAAGATTACCATTTACTTTTGAGTAGATTCCATGATCCTGGCTCTCATGAACCTATCCAAAACCTGGCTCTCATGAACCTATCCAAAACCTGGCTCTCATGAACCTATCCAAAACCTGACCCTGGCTCTCATGAACCTATCCAAAACCTGTGGTGTGCCGTTCCAAATTGCACAGATGTCAGTCTGTCAGGATACGGTTGTGGTTAATACTTGAAATACCTGAGGATAAATGGATAGGAGTGATATATATACAGCCTTCGGAAATGTGGAACAATGCCATGTAGAAAACTTAAACTAAAAAAAACATCCCAGCCATGGACATAGAATTGGATCTTATTCGATCTATTCATTTTCATATTATATCAACAAATCAAAAATAACCAAATGAATGTTTTTATTGACTAAATCAGTCTGATTAACCACTTAAAGGACCACTTCACCACTTTTCAACCTATCTTCATATAATTGGTCCTCACTAATGATCATGATAATACTCTGTCTATGTCTCATAGGAGGGCTGTGGGTAGTTCACCTGTCCACCAGTGACATCATCGATGGGGAATCCAAGCTAATAGAAACTGCAGGCTTTCTTTTCCTGAAAAGTTGCAATGTCAAAATATTGTTTGCACAATAATATAAATCTAAATATATTTCAAAACAAATCTTGTTTAAAAAAGAAATCTGCCAAACGATGATGTCACTGGTGGAGGGGTTTCTGAACTGCGCACAGCCCTCCTATGAGACACAAACCGAGTAGAACAGAATTATATGAAGAGATGTTGAAAAGTGGTGAAGTGGTCCTTTAAGCATAATTTGATCGATCTCTCAACACGTCCGATTTCGATTAATTTTGAGCTTGTAGATCTGAAAAAAAATCCCAGCCCAAAATTGTTACATTTCAAATGGATTAATTTCTATAATGGATTAAATGCATTAGTTTGACTAACTGTTGCACCTCTACATAGAAGTCCTTCCTCTGAGAGCTTTTTAGATGAATGAACCCACTGTCCTCGTCACTTCAGGCCCTCTCCATTGGACCCCGGCACCGCTGTGACACGACCAGCCATATTCTGGCATCAATTTCCCTGAGCAGCTACTGTGAAATGTTAATCACTCCTCTAATTTGTACTGCATTAGCATTTTGATTAACTCCGCCAGGGCTTGCCTTCGCACTCGAGGTCCTTTTTAGTCATACTTACTGTCTGGAAATGACTTTTACATTAATTAAGTTTGTTAGAGTGCAGCTGAGCTTTGCAAACTCTGACCTTAACAGAGAGATAGCTGTCTCTGTGTGTGCGTGCGTGCGTGCGTGCGTGCGTGCGTGCGTGCGTGCGTGCGTATTTACTGTTCCATAAACTTTGTGTACGCAGCCAGTAGGCCATGGAAGGACCTCCAGGTTTGTTTATGTTCACGTAATTATGTTTTATACTTTTTGAAATCTTTTGACTTTGATTTTATAATGAAGTCAGAGATCAGAATCCACAAAGAATAAATGCATACTGGATCCTAAGCGCCTACTGGCTCTTGATCAAACTCATTAAACACAACAAACATGGACGACGTTGATGGGGAAAGGGTACGCACTCAGAATGACAGGGATCCAAATACATTTTATTTCATACATAAGTAACTTATTTCTCCAAGCTGTGTCACGCCCTTTGATGAACTTGAAGAACGAACGAGGCAGTTGTTCTGGTGTATGTACTGACGGCTTTATTGTAGCAAGCATCGCTTCCAAAGCACACGTCAAAACTCACTGACTGCACGTAATTCAAAGAGCATGAAGTAGTGAGCGGAACCCATGAACCCATCATCATAACCAGGACTTTAACTTTCTACGCTCCATGTTCAATGTGACAAACTCCTGCGTGCTCATGGACGGAAGCTGCAATCACTTGTGCGATCCTGAGCTTATTCCAAACTATATGGTCATGTTACCGGAAATGACACAATCAAACTTCCGGAACACACATTTTACCCAAATCATCAAATAAGTAAAATATCAAACAAAATAATGACAAAAAATATAATTATGGAATTCACAATCGCTTCGGTCTTTACAATCATTTTGGCTATCCAGCCTTTGTCAGACGAAGAATACCATAAGCATTATAGAGGTGAGAGCAGGTTTAGTATTCATGGTACAGATTGGACTTTGTTCTGCTTCTGCGCAGTGGGTGCTTTGCCCAAGTCTGTCGTTTGCCCTAGTGGTTAGATACGAATACATTTCAAGGTAGTCATTAGCATGATATTGAGTGCTTCTGACAGTTCATGGACAGCATGGCCAGGCTGGATGTTGATATGGATAACATTATGAATAATAGTAAAATTAAAATAGTATATAAACATTTACAGTAGCTGTCTGGGAAGCTGTCAGAACCTTCCCTAAAACATCAGGGACAATGATCCACACGTTCCAGACTCTTCTCCCTTCTGGCTCCCAAACTGTGGAATGAACTCTCCATTGCAGTTAGAACTGCAGACTCACTCCCAATCTTCTGCCTAATCTGAAGACTCATCTCTTCAGACTCACCTTAGCCGTAGCATTGCCGTAACACTTGCCCTAACCTTGACGACCTTGCAGGCGCATGCAAAGGCAATGTCATTTAGGCATGTTACGTAGACAGATGGCAAGTGACTTTTGTGTCCGGACAAGTGAATGGGAAATGTACTTGTCCTCAAAACGTTAATGCCAAGCCCTAGTGTGTATAGTTTCAATGTACAGATTAGAGATTTTTTATATACTGTTTAGACAGATGATAGGTTTTTGGTTCACATATGATCATGGATTACTATTGCTAAGCATTTGATGTATTACCTCACGTCTTCCTTGCTTACTGTAAATCGCTCTGGATTAAGAGTGTCTCCTAAATGTCTGAATTGTACTTGTAATGGGACACTTTGCAGACTGGGAACCTAAATCCCATTGATGATGATGTGAGGACTGAGGCGATGTTATGGCAACATATTAGACTTTTGGTCTTCAAGGCAGAGGCTCTGAGACACACTGCTACTACACGCATCAAGAAAGGTGAATTCAGTTGTGTGTGTGGTCCTCCTCTGTGTGTGTCCAGGCCATGCTGGACGTGGCTGCCAACGAGGGATGGCTGGTGACGGCGCTCAGCATCTGCAACCTGGTGCAGATGATCGTTCAGGCCAGGTGGCTCCACGACTCCTCCTTACTGACACTGCCCCACATCGAAAACTCGGAACTCTACCTGTTCAGGTGAGCAGCAGCACCTACGTTCTTTAAACTTTTAAAAAACAAATTTGGATTATCTTCCACAGTGGTTGCTATAGTTTTCCTGGGGCCTCAGCGGCGTTACAAATGGATAAATGGACACTGAGGATGTTACCGTGTTAGCCCCTCGTAGCCCAGCTGTTTGTTTGGAATGAGAAGGAATTACGCCTCGCGTTTTTTATTTATAACCAGGGTCTTTTACTCCCCATGTCATTTTCAAATCGTCCCTGTCGGGTGGAAACCGAATATGTCCAAAACAGTTACTTTTCAGCATTCAAATTCAACAAGGCAATTCATTGTGCTTTACACAAAACACCAAGCAAAGGAAACACTGTAGTTGCGGGCTGCGGATGTGCAACAAATATGGCTGATTAGCTATTTCCGGTGCACGATTCTGACGACACTGGCACGCAACAGACTATAAATTAGGCAGAACTCCACAGACATTTAAAGCTTACCATTAAATATCTAACCCCAACCTGAATCGTTTCCTAATTATAACTACGCCTAACTCCCCCAAAACATTTACCTCGCAATGTCTATTTCTAAATTCTCTCAATTCTACTGCACTTGTGGGGGCATTTGGCGCTCATAAGTATAGTAATGCATTACACACACACACACACACACACACACACACACACACACACACACACACACACACACACACACACACACACACACACACACACACACTCACACACGGTCTGATTGAACATTCCAAGCAGCCTTATGTGTTCTGTCTCTCATGCAAACACCATATGGATGTCCTGGGCCGCGTCCTGTAGAGAAGAATAATTTTGTGCTAACTCAATAAAAATGTTAACAGAGGGATGAGACGAGACGCGCTGCTTCCTGCGGTGGCGAGCAGCAGGAAGCAGCGGAGCAGGATTCCTTTCAGATGGGTGGTGTCCAGTGTTGTTTTTGTCGACTAAAACTAAGACGAGAAATGTTCGTCGACTACCTTTTTTCACTGACGAAAACTAAATGAAAACAAAGCTATGACTAAATATATTGACAATTTCGTCAACAGATAGAAACTAGAATAAAATGTTAGGAAGGGACTAGTGGACACGAGATCCAGTATAAGTCATTTTACGCTTGGTTGCATGCTGAAAATAGCAGCGCGACGCGTTGTGAGCTTGTAGATCGGCTATTTTCAACAAGTGTAAAATGAGCCATTACGACGGCATCAAGGCCCGCCAAAATACATTTTAGTCGACTAAATGAACTGCAGATTTAGTCGACTAAAATCTTATGATATTTAGTCGACTAAAACTAGACTAACATTAAAACATTCTAGGTGACTAAAATATGACTAAAACTAAATTAAGTTTCATTCCAAAGACTATGAACTAAACTAAAATAGAAATTTGCTGCCAAAAACAACACTGGTGGTGTCACGTGGCTAGAGAGAGACGTACCCAGACCAGGTTTTCCTTCCCTCCCAATACCGATTACCCGTAACTTGTGCCCAGTGTAAAAATAAAACAAAAAAAAGTAGGACAGTGGGGTCCAGGTCCTGGGACCCTCACGGTTCCTTGAGGGGGTACCAAATGGACCCTTACAGGTCTGTAACTCTGAGAGTGAGTTATGGGGGTCCTTACTTTTTTTTTTACCGATCTAGGAATAAATAAATAAAAATCCAATTAATAATAATGTTACAGTGCATCTAGAAGTTATAGTAAAATTATAATAATAGTAAATAGTACAGTAACAGTAGTGCAACATCAACTGAAGCATTCAAAATACAAAATAATTGATGACTGTAAAATTACATATCATGTGATAAATGACAAAGGCATAGTAGACTGTCATACTCGTCGATACCCGATAAACCAGCATTTAGGCAGTATCGGCAGCGTTTTTATTCCCGATACTGGCATCGGAAGGACTGACTCTACAACATGACTGATGCCCTCCCGTTCCCTCTCCACAGGCGGTGGGCTAACAAGAAGGGGACAAGGGGCGGGGCCTTCAGCGGACCAATCGAAGGGCTGCCGGAGCTGATCGCCACCTGCGAGGGGAAGGAGAGTACATTCGCTGCCATCATCGGACAGGAGCTGCAGCCCAATCAGATCAGAGAGGTAAACCTGCTTCCTATACGTAGTGTCCAATCAGATCAGTCAGGTAACCTTCGTTCCATGTAGTGTCCAATCACGTCAGCCAGGTATTATTTTTATTTTTTTTAATGTTCTTTTATTCATTTTTTGTTTTTTTAAATTGAGAAATACAAACAGAGTAACAAATACAAAAGTCAGCTAGGTAATTAACCAGCCAGGTAATTAACCCCCATGGCCATTGACCATCAATCGGGTCCACATGGGCCCGGTCTGGGCCCGGTCCACATGGGCCCGGTCCACATGGGCCCCGTCTGGGCCCG
>NC_136811.1:49063832-49111332 GCF_951216825.1 Electrona antarctica | reverse complement strand
TGGAGGTGGGGCTGAGCGTGAAGGGCTGGTGGGAGGAGTGCCGGGAGCAGACAGAGCGCCCCGTGCCTGCCCCGGGGAGGGGGGGCGGCGCTGGTCCGCGGGACGAGAGGAGCTGGCTGGACGTCCATGCCGACCAGGAGTATGTCCTGCAGGTGTCCCTGAGACGAGTCACCATGGGACAGCAGAGGGTCAGCGAGACTTCACATGTTACTCGCACACACACACACACACACACAAATGCACAGACGCACGTGTGTGTCTACTGTGTTTGTTCCTAATGTTTTTAGCTCGAGGACCAAAAGAGACATTTTCTCCCCGGGACTAATACTAGTGAAAATATACGAAAATATACGGTCGTGATGCATAGGGGCTTGTAGATCTGCTATTTTCACTACTTCTTAATTATTTATTTTTTTAAATTATGGATTTTCCTTCTTTATTTTAATATTTGAAAAATGATTAGATTAGATTTTTTTTGTGGGGGGGGGGTATTTTGGGAAAAAATCACAACCAATAAAATTGGATCCGAGATCCAAAATTGGGCCACGACCCACTGTTTGGGAAACACTGGTCTACTGTACTGTTCTTAGTCGACCAATAGTCATGGGAAATATCTCCACTAATTGATTACTTGATTTAATTAACAAAGTGGTAAAATGTATGTTTGCACCATACAGTCATGCAGAGAGCAGCAGCCTTTTCAGGTTATGGAGTTTTGTGTTGGTTTTCTAAAGGCTACTGGCTGTTGAAAGGTAGAGACTAGCCCAATTCAAGGGTCACATCTGGAGTTTAACAGGAGATTGAAGAAAGCATTTTAAAAAAGAATGAATCTTTCGGGAGATAGCCCTAATACTGTATACACAGTATACATGCACAAACACACACACATTGTATTCATCATTTATACACAAATGCATGTGATTTTCTTGGGGGGTATTTTCTTTTTTGTTTGTAACTTCCTTTTCATTCACAAACCCTCTCACCTAGTATCTCACGACTCTTCAGACGCATTTATTGAGCGGTTTCGGATGTTATCTCAGTATTTAATGTCCGTCATCAAGACTCATCGCGCCGTTATCAACACCATTCAATGCATCCAGGATGGACATTTCCACATACTGACGTTGTCGCCAGCCATTGTTGGTCGTGTGGTCCGACTATTACTAACCGTAACGGCTAAATCTAACCCTAACTCTAACCCTAACCTCAGTCGTAACCGGCCAAGTAATTCTCTTAACTTCATATCAGTCTTAACCGGCCATGTAAGTCAGTTTTCGCTTTGCTGGCAGTAATTTCACTTCACTATTTCCTATGTGGAAAATGTCCTTACTGGCTGCATTGAATGGTCTTCATAAGAACATACTGGTGATTATAGGTTGATAACATTGGAAGCAGGTGATTTATTTGACATGATTTGAATGTTTCTGTCCTCTCCAGAGGAAGCAGGACAGTAAGGCCCAGGCCCCCAGGTTCACTAAGGTGAAAGACGAGGGGTGGTTCCTGGTCCTGGGAGAAGTGGAGCGCAGGGAGCTGCTGGCTGTCAAACGGGTGGGATACCTCCGCAACCGGAGCACTTACTCCGTGGCCTTCTACACCCCAGAGAAGACTGGAAAGTAAGGCATAAGTCAAATAGAATAGACGTTGCTTTCCTCCACAAGTCTCTGAAGAAGCTTGGGAGTCTTTTAATAACGTTGAAGAGCGTTTCGGCACGTAGTGTAGGCCTTTCTCGGCGTTACTCCTATGCGTAACGCAGAGGAGGCCTGCGAGCTGCGAAGCGCGTACATTTCATTCCTGATGCTGCTGCACATCATCATCGTTATTAACCCATTTTGACCTGAGATCAGATTCTAAAAATGTCTTCTATATCCTGACAGTTTTCTGAAAAAGCTATGTTTCTATGTCAGTCGTTCTTCGATTTTTTCAATAGCTAAAGCATAACATAATGCTAACACCAAAAGGGGTTCCCGCCCAGAATGGGTTAAGGGACGACATGTCAATGAATCCTCAGCTCTCAGTTACGACTGTGTGGAACATATAGTTACATGAAGTTTAATTAGTAGGGTATTTGTAACTAATGTGGCTTGCACATTAGCTTGTTACTCCACAGGCACATACTCACTACATTTGGAGTATGGCCTGGTCTTTCCTGCGATGGGAGCCATAAATCAATACTTGTGTTCGCTTCATATGAAGACAATTTATCTTATTGCGAAATTTAACCTGACAATAAATGCCAGGATTGTGAATAGGCATCATATTCCTGTATAACATAAACAAGTAATGACGTATACTGTAGGACCAATAACAAGGGTAGGGTAGGTGTCATATTTTGGTTAAAACAAAACATTTTGTGTGTAAGAAAGTAATCTTTGCTATCAGGTTTGAAAGCAATGTTTTTTTGTTTTTGTTTGTTTTTTTGGCTTTAGCTTTTATTGATAGATCACAGTAGACTGACAGGAAATGGGGAGAGAAAGAAGGGGAGTGACACGCAGCGAAGGTCGTGGGGTTCAGGAGTCGAACCCACGACACACGGTGCCCAGACCGCTACCCTAGCCGTCCGGACCCAAAGTAGTGGTTCTCATTAACACGGCAGCTGGGCCGCCTGCATGTTCAGAGCATGTTCATTTAACCGACTGCCAAAGTTAAAACATCGTCTATAGCTGCCCTTGCCAGCCATTCCAGGCGTTTTCACTAACCTTTGATAAGTCACAGAACATCATTCTTCTCAGCGATCCACCCCCCGATGGCTTTGAAAGACGCATTAGAGTCTTGTAGAGTCGGGGAGAAAGAAAATGTGCCGCTGCGATAATCCGTTCCATAGTTATGGGCAGTTGAATGTGGCTTGTTGTTTTCGCCCCCAAAACCACCAGAATCTCCATTGATCCTATAGGATCATTCACAGGCTGCGGTAGTGCGCCCTCTTATCACAAACTATACCGAAAACACGTCATCGGTGTGACCCTTGGAGTGAGGTGACGAGAACTGTGGTCATTGGCAGGCAATGTTTGGTCAATGGGGAGCCCACTTGCAATATCCTCACGGCACCACTAGTGGCCCATGGTCCACATGTTGAGAACCACTGCTTCAGTGTTGTCCTGACGCCTTTCGGGTGTTATTTTTGATTGATTTGATTGAATATTAATAATCAGATATGTAAACAGCACGAGGTACAGTCAGACATTAAGGATAGTACGGGGAAAAAAAGGCCTGGGGACTTGTTTCCATTGTGGTCCTGTGTATTCAATTCATCAACATAGCATAAAAAACAACAACGCATGTCATCAACAAATACAAAACACTGTGGAAAACACAAAGGAAAACTGTGGCAGTGAATAACACCTCCTGTCTGTGGGTCTGCAGGTGCATCTACACTCTGTACCTGATGAGCGACAGCTACCTGGGCCTGGACCAGCAGTACGACATCCACCTCAACGTCACCCCCGCCAGCATCAGCGCCCAGGTCAACAGTGAGGTGTCGGACGACGCCAAGAGCCACAGCAGCACGCCCCTCAAATGACACGACCAGGCCCGGCCACCCGACCACACTGCGTTGTCTGCTTCAAGCGGGCATATATAGCACTGGGATGAGTTGGGGGACTGGTGGTGGTGGTGGTGGTCTACGGTTGCGATGACGAGAGAGAGAGATCTAGAGACCGTTTGAGTGTGTTCAACACCAAAGGGGATTTGGGCGTTTCGAGAGTTGTAACCGATGCCTTGGCTCTTCTGCTGCACCAGAGACAGATTCTACTAAATGCCTTCAGTTAGTCATCTAACTTCTTCATGTCAACAACCCCCAAATGTGATCTATTTGCCTGCGGACCCCCTATCTGACCCCCTATCTGACCCCCTATCTGATTTTTGTTTTTGTTTTTTTGCCAGAGACCCCTCAGAAGAGAAGATTTGTGTTCATAAATTCAAACTTATTCAACGTTTTTCAAACACTTCAATCACGATCCTTTAAAGAAAATAGCACTTATTGTGGAATACCCGATGCTAAAATCTAAACATTACGCAAATGTTTTCCCGTTTTCAATGGGTTAATGCTCTTAGAGAGTGACCACTGATGCTGTGGAAAACCCTGCGAAGAAAAGTAGACGGATAGACGGACAGAGATGGGACAGCCGTGACCAATGTATGGCTATATAAGCAAGTTGCATCACCGTTTTGATAATTCAATAAATATCCATTTTGCTGCGGCATCGCCTCTCGCTCGCAGATCACTCAAGTAACTTTGGACGGCTATGAAAGGCTATGAAATCCCCCTGGGCGAGAGCCCGGTTTGACAAAAAATGACGATAAATGGGTTTGATTTACTTATCAAACTTATCATATCGATTTAAAGAGCGGAGCCAGATAAGATGTTTTATTGAGACGTTGAAGACGATGATGAAGAAGGAGAAGAAGAGGAATGTTTGCGTGTCTAGAAGGGGGGAGGGGGGAGAGGAATAAAACATGGCTACACTTTGTCAAACGGAAAAGATGGAGTTTATTTAGGCTGCCGGGGTGGAATTCTGTGCAGGTGTGTGAAACATGGTTCCTGCTGTGGGGCTGTACACTCAGGAGTGCCAAACTGTCACATCTGTTTTGTGAAATATATCTTCTCCTTCCCCCACCTCACCCCTCAAAGACTCCCTAGAAACGGATCAAACTGCCATATAGAAGACCAGAGTGACGGAGGTATAGCACGAGACGTAGCAGCACAAAGGAAACTGCCGTTTAGGAAATGGTACATTTTATGATTCGGTGGGATTCGCCCGTTTATGTTGTTGTTTTGGAAACAACGGTTCTTCAGTTCTCGGGGCGACTGTCGAGCTCTACTCTCTCTGGTAACTCCTCTCTAGGCTACGTCTGCAGTAGCTGTAGCAGTGGCTTCCAAGTCCAACTCAACTTTGGTTCTTTTGTGACAATAAAAAATATCATGGGGAGGATTTACATTTGTCTTGTGTCCTTTTATATATATTTTTTTCCTACTGCCCACCGGCAAATCCTTTTTTTAACAGGTTTTAATCGATGCGAGATGGATCACCATTTCCATGTAAGTGATTCTGGGGGAGTATACAGTAAGCCTGCTGTGAAACTATAATAGTTGACATTCATGACAGCTGCATTGTACACTTTTATATATGGCACCGTTACAAGGCATGCACTGACCTGTATTATTTTGGTTTGAGAAGTAAGTTGTGTGTGTCAGTGTCTGCATATATAGCGGTATGAGCAACTGGACTGTCTACTCTATAGGGAGACCCATATCGCTGCTTCCCTGACTCATGTTCACATTTACACTCATGCTATTTCATTGCATGCTGATTGAAAATCAAAAAGGCCTTTAAAAATATAACCCGTTTTCAGAGACTGTAGTCTACTATTCAATTATTGTTCTATTCAGATTATATAATGACCCACCTGACTGTTTACCTTTTTTGGGGGGTTACCCCTTTCTTTTTTTATTCCTATACATTTTGTTTTTAATTATTATTTGAAATAGATTTTCAAAAACAATCCCACAAAATTCTACATTCATTTTTAAAGGCAAAAGTCAAATGTTTTTCAAAAGAATCCCATAAAAACACATCCATTAATTAGAGGGAAAACAATAAGAAGTGTTGTGATCTTATCTGCTATTTTCACTACAGGCCTATAGTTTGTGTCGTTTTGGGTCTCGAGCTTAAACGTTTTGGAAACCACTGACTGATCTAATCATCTACTTTATGTCTTCTTTATTTTATTATAGTTTGATGCTTATAATGCTTTAATATGCCGATCTGATTCTTTGGCTTATACCAGTGGTGTAGCAGAATAAGCAGATGTATTTTCCCCATAGATGATATAGCCAAGCAAGCAATGATTTTAATCTCCCACCGATGACATATTTCATTTGCATTGGCACACTTGCATTTTAGCACATTGTCTCCTGTGTTATTTTTATGAGTAGGCCTATAAGGGAAAAAAAGCATTTTGAATTCTATAAATAGCCCCATCAACAGGATGTAATTGGCTCGTTAATTTTGAGAACAGCGTTTGGTTTGATTCTGGCGGGTAGGGCGGCCTATCTTTGGATTCCGTTCTGACTGCATGGGGACTTCTTTTTGAGTCTTTTCTGCCGTTTCCCATCCTCTACGGACGTCTAATTAGCAGCAAATTCTGGATTTAAGAGAAGGTTAAACCAGCGTCAACCATTCCGTGCGCGTAGCGGATCCTGTGTGATTTTCTCCTCCTCGCTCACTGCGGGCGATATCCTATTACCAGTTCAGTTCAGCGTGTCGAGAATGACACAAGCACGGATAGTGGGGAAGGAGAGGGAGTATTACGTGTGGCGGTGCTGCCCATGCGCGCTATTGTAACCTACATGTAAAATAAATGGTCATTTAGTGTATTTCCGTATAGTGGGGAGAAAAATGTAGGCATATATAGGCTATATATATATATATATATATAGTGTGTGTGTGTGTGTGTGTGTGTGTGTGTGTGTGTGTGTGTGTGTGTGTGTGTGTGTGTGTGTGTGTGTGTGTGTGTGTGTGTGTGTTTGCGCGCGAGTGTGCGCGCGTGTAGGTCAAGGTCAATGCTTTATAAATTGCTAAATGTTACCCCCAGGTATTTTAATCACACACACACACACACACACAGTGACACACACACACACACACACACACACACACACAATGTAGGCTATACGTCTCACAACACGTGTAGCCTACATGTGTGTATGCTGTAGCCTGTTTAGTGTCGATCGTTTATCCGAACTGTAAAGCTAACTATTGGCTACTGAGTCTGAATGACATTAGCCCACATTCCTTTCAGGAAATATAAATAGCCTTATGTATGCTGAGCAGATCGTGATATGATATGCAACGTCTTTTGTTTTTAAAAAAGGAAATGGGGTTGTCATTATTTTGTCATAATCTCAAAAATATTAAATTGGGAGAACAAAATGTTTAAAGATTACAAATAAATAAAATAAAGCTAAAGTCTAAATGCTGTTAAATTGCAATGTTGGATATGAAGTGTAGGCTATAACGACTTAAATTATCCTATGACATAGGCCTACTGGACAAGTCTCAAGTCTGTGCAACACACGGGCATGCTGCATGCATATCTAAGATAGTGTAGACTAGACTGTAGGCCTAGTGATTTATTCATTTTCTCAACAGCAAATCCCAAATGTTTCTGGCTGAATCCCGGGCGCGTTTATATGCATTGCCCAATAGGGAACTGAGCTCGACGGCCTATACTGGCCAATGAGAGCAGAGGTGTCTACTGTGGTGGGCTGTTCTAACTCTCCAGGAGAGAGAGAGGGAGAGAGAGAGAGAGAGACATCGCTATAGTGGATATCTGAGGAGGCTTTGGAAAACTATTTTTGATGCACTCGACGTATCCCATAAAAAACACACATGATGGAAGCCAGGCGAGCCTTGCTCTTCCAATGAGCACTTCAGCGAAAAGGGGCTTGTATTTATTAAAGGACCTGAGTTGAGCTATTAGCACGATTTGGTCGCGGCCATATAGTGTGGTAAGTTGACATTTGCTTTGCATTACTATTGTTTTTACTTGTTTGACATTAATTTAGCTATATAGCCTACGTGCATGTCTGTGTGTGTGGGGGGGGGGGTTACGTGCAGTCGGGGAGAATTTGAGAAATAAAGCTGTGAATGTATTTAATAATTAAATTTGTCATATAGACTATATCTTTAATGGTATGATGATGATTGCTTTGTTTCAGTCACAGAACATGCTGTTATTGGACAACACAGTCAGTCACACGCACTGTTTTTGTATTATTAACTCCTCGTGTGTAGCTTTTATGAGCTGCGGCTAGATGATGGAGAGATGACTGACAGATTGCTTTATTTATGTATTTATTTATTTAAGTTCATTTATTTGTGTTTTGTCTTACTGCAGGATCATGTCTCCACCGGTTCCACTATAGAAGATGGGCCCGCGGTGAAGACACACTCCAGTCCAAATGGACCAGAGCTTCGTATCTGTCCACAGAATCCAGGATTTAAATGCACCTCCCAGTCACCAGGCACTCGCTGTAGCCTGGAAATGTGGGAATGTTTGCATTTGACAGACACTGTGGATTTCGTTTTGGATAGACACGCAACCACGCACGACAACGCAGACTGCAAGAGAAGAACTAATAGTGCGCATTTGCGGGTCTCAACTCGTAAGGCTATACGAGGCGGTAAAAGGCGCAAAAAGTTGGGGTGTGAGGAGATGATCTAAGCCGCCGAGAGCCTGTACTGTAACGGAGAAAGACAAAGAAACAAAAACAACAACAAGTCGTTCTAAAAATGAAAGAAAAGTCCAAGAATGCGGCCCGGACTCGACGGGAGAAGGAGAATAGTGAGTTCTATGAACTGGCTAAACTGTTGCCTTTGCCCTCAGCCATCACCTCTCAGCTTGATAAGGCTTCCATTATTAGACTGACGACGAGTTACTTGAAAATGAGAATTGTTTTTCCCGAAGGTAAGAGTACATTGTTTATTATTATTATTATTAGTATTATTATTATTATTGTTATTATTATTATTATTATTATTATTATTATTATTATTATTATTATTATTATTATTATTAGCTTGTAGGCTATATGCCATTCAAGTTGTCATTTTCTGGCCATGCTACCACAGCCTATACTAAACTACATGTATCACTGTATACTTACTCGTTATAATTCCTTATTGCATAGCTAATGTATTTCATTCATGTTTAACCTGTACATTTGCTTGTTTTGTTTTGATGAAACAAAAGCTGCTTTGATCTTAGATTTTGTTTTATTTTAAAGTAGGCTATTTTATAATTGTTTGGAGATAGATTTTATTTCAAAATATACGACAGGAAGCATTTCTATAGAGCATATACCGGTAGGTCTAATTTTCACGACCATAGCATATATAAAAAGGTTATTGCACATATTGCAAAATAGTAGGCGAATAGCCTATAGGCCTACTGTATATCTTTTTTTTTTTTTTTTTTTAATCAGATGCATATATAATAGGCTATAATGTTTGGTATCACCCCCCAAAACACAAATAAAATGACCCATGAAATAAAAATGAGGGCAGTGTGCATCACATCATGAATGATATAATGTGTGAGACAGTGTGACCTCTTTGTTGTGAAATCAGTCCCCTGGGCCGCGTCTGTCCTGAACATCCATTCTCTAATAGTTCCCTTGTCATCTTATTGTCAGTGATGGTCAACCTTTCTTTATATATGAAGGACCCCCAGTTTTATATTATGCGCCTGGCCAAGGATATATATTTTGTTTTGATCTCTGGGACGGTCGGACCCCAAATCTACACAAAATTAAATCTACAAATGGACCGCGGGTCCATGAAGGCCTATGCGCTCTCTGAGTTACAGAGCAATAACGGGTCCATTTGGGACCCCTGGTAGTCCCCGGACCTGGAGCGTAATTATATATCAGCTTGTAGAATGTAGATCCGTTCTTAACATCTTTTCGGCAAGCGACACGACAGTAGTAGGCATCCATCCATCTCCACGGCGGGGCCTGCTGGCAGGCTGGCCCCTGCGTGGTCCTGGAAGACGATTATCCGTCATTTGGCACCTTCTCCCCCGGTCTGTCTCCACGGGCCCCTGGGCTGCGTGACTGCACCGGAGCCTCGGCAATTAGCGTCGCAGAGGAAACCTCCACGTACACTATAGTCTCCACCACGTCTGGTCAGACTGATCTGACGGTCTGTGTGAGCATAATTATGCTCACACAGACCGTCATATTATGGAGGCGCTTGGAACAGTGAAGGAGCATCAGCCTATATTGGCTGGATAGGTGGTAGACGAAAATATAATAATTGATAAAAGAAAAGACCAATAGAAAAAAATGGAATGTGACGAAATGGGCCTATTTTTGATTTTGTATTCGCCTAATGATTTCTCATCAGGGTCACGAAATGTCGCTGCCTGTGCCTGCCCTGCATGAGTAGCGTGTGATCATTGATTCTTGATAGATGTTATAAGGCCCTCCTCAAACTCAATAATCTCGATGGGGGGGGGAGAGGGGGTGCAAATCGAGACGAAACCAACCATTCTGCATAGGTGTCCGTGTGCCAACAGGCTTTTTTCTTTCAATTATCATATTGCAGTAACACCAAGCATGACTATCTTCTTTATGCTACCATTTCATCCCCATATACTGAATACAGTAGCCTATATACAGGCACTAAACCTAAATCAAAGTCGGACATTACACCCACCACAGCAGGCTGTTGCCAATAAGATATTGATATGGTTTATTACCAATCATTTAGTGTAGAAATCACCATAATTATATTGGCTATTGGCCCGTTCTGTTTTGCGTAAGTGCTTTATGATGGACGAGGGAGGCTATCATAATATGCATTGCTTTAAGTGCGAATAAAATGAAAGCCAACAGTATAGGCCTATAGTTTAGGCTAATTGGAAGAATTCGGAACGGGATTTGGATTAATTTTTATTCCACTGTGCTGATATAGCGTCTTCGACTCCCACCGTTTTTTTAAAAAACATTCATAAAACCTCGTGGTGAAAACCTATATGAATAATTGAAGCGACCATCTTGCCAAGACCGAAGTATGATGTAAGGACAGTATAGGCCTATGGCTGTTTTCATTTGGCAGAGAGGGGCCGTTTTGGTGATGCGTTTGTTTCGCCTCCCATGCAGGCCCCGCAGGGCCATGTGTTTTACTCATCAAATCGACCGTGCTCTGTCTGTGTGTTTAAAAGCCTATCGGCCTTATATACAGCACGGCCTCTGTTGCAAAGACACCTGACCACTGGAATAACACCTTTTGGGTCCTTTTTCTTTACGTTTATTGCGATGGGGAGGCGGTCCTCCTCGTATTTGGATAGTAAAAGTTTTTATGAGCATACTAAGAAGATGAGAGCGTGTGTGTACCCTGCGGTCATTATTATTTATGGCACGCTGAGCGGTCAGTAGGCGAACCTTTGCTCGACCCCGTGTTATCCAGCCGAGTTGAATTACACGACAGCACCACAGCAGAAAGTTGTTGCAGGCCTCATATCAGTACACCCTCCACCTACATACCCTGCATGGCTATACCCCCACCACCACACCTCGAGGAGATAGGCCTATCCTAGCTCAGTTAATTTACTAAATGAAACCAAATGGATACATTTGTAGGCCTACACAATGAGTTGCTAATTGATAAATGAACACATGAGTGCTTTTAGGCTACTGTCTGTCTGTATCAATTTAAATGTGCGCCTTTTTATACACACAGAAAAATAATGGTTCTATAATGGTTCTTTAAAGAACCGTGGTGTGGTTCTTTCTGGAACCAAAAATGGTTCTTCTATGGAATGACTCTGAAGAACCATTTTCGGTTCCAGTTGGAACCTTTATTTTTCTGTGTGTTATAGGCTATAACCGTTGACTGCCTTATTCGCAACTCGTGAATTGTATATTAGGCTACTGAAGATAATTTGCCAGTTAAGTGTCACATAGGCTACTATAAAACACTCAACCTTATCAAATGTCCTCTTATAACATGTCTTAATGGAATACCCCCGATTTATTTCCAAACATTTGAATAAAACGCATCTTCTGATCCTGAGGATAGGTTCCAAACATGGCCTGAGCGCATGTGTAGTCAGTGATTTGGAAGATCGTTGATTGGGGATTCCAATCCCAGCAGATTTATACTTGTATTTGGCGTCTTCTTTACAACGCCTCTTTTGTGCAGTAGCAGCAAGCAAGTATGTAGCCTATAAGCTACTTTAGCCCCTCCATTCACGATAAAGAACACTTGAATTCGTTAGCTTGTCTTTAGATCTATTGCAGAATAATAGGCCGACACTTATTAGCCTGAACTCACCCACTCCCTGCTCAATTTAGTGATTGTAGTGTTGGGATGAATCCCCTGCGGTAGGTCAAGTGCACGGGGAACCTGCCGGCCCAGACAGGGGCTCCCACACAGATTAGAGCCGCTCTGATGCATGCAGGCAGAATAGATAGAGGGCTCAGACCATGGGCGTTGAAATGTCCATTAGTTCACTGCTTTTTCATGGCAAGGACTCCCCAAATTATAGCAATCTATTTGGGCCCCATGTCTATAAACACGTTTCTGTTCCATGCGCACACATTTACACATTGATTTGCGCGGAATCGACAGGAATCACTTGTTTCTTTCTATGGGGAAGAGAACAGAATGTTGTTGTGCCGGGGAGGTAAGAGGACCCCTGGAGGTCCCCGGACCCCACTTTGAGAAACGCTGCATTAATGCAATATAAAACCCTATAATTCAGGCCTACAAAATAAATGTAACCTAACATTTGTACATTCTCTGAGTTATATTGAATGAACACTGAGGATTGTACTGTACATAAATAATATACATGGTTTAATTATTGTTAACGAGCACTTTGGCAGCTTTCTTAAAACAAAAGGCCACTCCGTTATTTATTTTTTTATTTTTTTGTAATGACTAAAAACTGTTAAAGTGTGTGTGGCAAACAAACTACAGTATACTGTAGTCCTATGCGGGTAGATTTTATAGAATAATCTGTGTTTTATTGCCATGTATATGTTTTCACATACGAGTAGGCTATTTTTGGCGGAGATTTAGTGCATTACAGTACGCAATTCGAAGCAATTTTCAGTTATGCACAAAGTAAAGTAGGCTATAGTTTATATCACATCATGTATTGTATATGTATATATGCAGTGGCCAAACATTAATTTGGGTATGTGAGGGTCAAGGATAATTTGATTCATGTTTTCTGTTGGGTAAACGTGCAGTCTATATATTTGCTTACTATGAAGATGAGGATCAGTGCACCGTGTGATCCTTGATGCACGTGTTTGTTTTTGGAGACTAGATTTGCATTTCAATTGGGAACACCCGCGCTATAGGGACAGACACGCAGCAACTCTTCGGCTATATTGACTTAATATCGAATATTATTATCCCCGTCTCTGGGATTCTGCTTTAAAATGTATTTTGATGCTATTTAATTATTTACCATATACTCTTAAACATGTGTAATTATAGCCGCGCACGCACTGGGACACGTGTACGAGACCATATAGATATATAGGCTATATACAATATGCGACCTATAGCATCATTAGCCTACATGTAGCTTCCCAAAGTTTCCCAAACTTTGGGTCGAGACCCATGTTTGGGTACCGGACCAAATTGTATGGGTCTGAAGGTAATATCCCCTTTTTCGTTTCCGAATATAGGGGATATAGGCTACGCATAAATTGTATTTCAATTCAAAAGATTTAAAAAAAAATGTTTAAACCAAAAAAGTCACACCTGGTGATCAATTAAATACAATTCCAACATTTTTCAAAACAAGTATTTCAAATATAGCTAGTTTAAGAAGTATAGTGGAAAATAGCAGATCCACAAGCTCACAACGCAGCACGAAGCATCTTGTTGCACTTGTAGATCTGCCATTCATCATTACTGTCTGACCAGGACCAGAATAAAATTACGGTATAAATAAACGGTAATTAAGTATGCATGATGATTAGAACATGATTGGACATTTCACAATTATTTCTCCAATTGCTACACATTGCTACAAACTGTTTAGAAACAAAGATTATAGTCTGATAATGATGTTCTAATCATTACTTTTCAAATATGTTCATCATCATTGTTTTAACATTTTGGACAAAATAGCACATTTTACATCGAGGTGACCAGACCGTGCCCTGAGCATGATGCACTCTTCTTGTATGCTTCTCGTATCGTAGGCTATGCATGCTAACCATAACATCCATGATGATGGAACATCATAATAATTAAGGCTGGTAGGCCCAGTGACTCCGAGCATATAAAACCATTATAGGCTTCCTCAACGTAGTAGGCTACGTGTTTCTTGGTTTCTTGGTTTATTTTTGACATGCTATCATCATGGATTAATATTATACAAGATGTTTACTAGAATCCCCTTCAACGCTTCCCTTGCAGGCCTCGGAGAGTCTTGGGGTCACGTGAGTCGAACCAGTTCGCTGGACAACGTGGGGAGGGAACTGGGCTCACATCTGTTACAGGTAGGACTAGTTTTGATTTATTTATTTTCCTACAAAAACAAACGTTTTTGTGACATAAAACACAACCTGATGTGCTGTTGATTAATGTGCACTGTCCCTGATGACGTGATAATAAATAAATAGGCCTACAACAAATAATTAAAAAAGAAAAACAGAATAATATTGTTAGACCCATCTGCCTTTCAATATCTAGTGTCAGCTTTAGTTTTTATTTGAACATAATAGGTCAATTTTATTAACGAAAACAAAGAAATGTATTTAATACATGACTTGTAATACATCATGTGTGTGTCTGTCTATCTATCTATCTATCTATCTATCTATCTATCTATCTATCTATCTATCTATCTATCTATCTATCTATCTATCTATCTATCTATCTATCTATCTATCTATCTATCTATCTATCTATCTATCTATCTATCTTATCTATGCATATTTTAACGGGAAATGATTTTGTCGCTGCGCTGCCTTCTGTCTCCCGCTGCTCTCATTCTTGTGGGTTTAAGTCTGGAAATGCATTGAATGCATTCACAGTCACGCGCGGTGCCTCTCCGCTCTCCTCCACGTTCTGCGGCGCTCTCTAGCCTACTTATCACACACACACACACACACACACACACACACACACACGTCACATCACGATATAGTAACAAACAACACTATAGCCCTTAGAGTCTAAGCACTAGCCCAGCTGCACATGCTATGATGCTAGCCTACTACTGCTAGCCAAAGTGGAGCATTATTTATACTGCAAATGGGACGACATTAAAGCTAAAACAGAAAATCGCGCCGTTAGATGCATTGATTGGGTGATGGATTGAATATGTTACCATTTAAAAAATATCCTACAAAAAGACAAAATCACCAAAAATCACTTGTTTCATGGTGGTCTAAAAAAACGTTCAAACAATAGGCCTCCACAAACAATGATACCAAAAAATGCACTAAATCAATTCAGACTCAGAGTAACTCTTGAATGAGGCTAAAACATAAAAATAATAATTATAATGCTACTACTCTTTGTCATTATTACATTGGTGTTTTGGCATTATAATTACTTTTCATGCTGAAAAGTAATTAATGAGAGCTTATATACATACACAGTGTTTTAGCCAGGCCTATGTAATTAACCTATACCATTTCATTAATTAGAAACTAAATGATCCTAGAGAGAGACATGCTGATGTTTTGCACTCTGTTCCACTATAATACACACCGGTTCATTGTCTCATTATAATCTGACTATAATATATAGGCTATTATTTACTGTAGGTTACCCGTCGGCATCCACATCAATTAGCCATCTAGCCCCATAGTAAGACTAAAAATTAATTTATTTCTAGTGTTTTAGGCCTATAGGAATATCAATCAAGAAAATTAATTGTCTATCTGCAGATGATGACAGGCTTTAATTAAATGCCAAATTAATCTAATCTAGTTGCTTGTGCTAATAGTGAACTCTCCTAAATCTTATTATTATTTAACTTCATAATTTCTTTCTTCTTTTTTTTCCTCTCCCCTAGACGTTGGATGGATTCATTTTTGTCGTCGCTCCAGATGGGAAGATTATGTACATATCGGAAACAGCATCCGTGCATTTGGGCCTGTCGCAGGTGTGTGTGTGTGTGTGTGTGTGTGTGTGTGTGTGCGCATGCGTGTGTGTGTGTGTGTGTGCGTGCGTGCGCGCGTGCATGCGTGTGTGTGTGCGCGTGTGTGTATGTATGCATGTACTGCATGTATGGCTCGTGTATACATTTGCATTAAAAGTCTATACTATTGTTCTGGTGTCACATTGTCTGAGATGAGTGTTCATTCCAATAGGTAGAGTTGACGGGGAACAGTATCTACGAGTACATCCACCCTGCTGACCACGACGAAATGACCAACGTCCTGACCGCACACCAGCCTTGCCATTCGCACTTTGTCCAAGGTAAAGAAAGACCTGACCTTACCCTAACCCTGACCCTAACCCTAACACTTTGTCCAAGCAAGGTAAAGAAAGCCCTGTGTGGCATGGCTTACCTTACCCTAACCCTGACCCTAACCCTAACACTTTGTCCAAGGTAAAGAAAGACCTGACCTTACCATAACCCTGACCCTAACCCTAACACTTTGTCCAAGGTAAAGAAAGACCTGACCTTACCCTAACCCTAACACTTTGTCCAAGGTAAAGAAAGACCTGACCTTACCCTAACCCTAACACTTTGTCCAAGGTAAAGAAAGACCTGACCTTACCATAACCCTGACCCTAACCCTAACACTTTGTCCAAGGTAAAGAAAGACCTGACCTTACCCTAACCCTGACCCTAACCCTAACACTTTGTCCAAGGTAAAGAAAGCCCTGTGTGGCATGGCTGACCTTAGCCTAACCCCTGACCCTAAATAGGCCCAAACCACACCAATGCAACTCCTTGCAACCGAACGGTTGCGAGTAGACATGCATGTAGACGCAAGTAGATGCAAGCAACCATTGAATTGAACCAATTGAATCACTTGGGTTGACTTGCGTCGACACGTGCCACCATGCGCAGGCGTGCAACAGGACATATCACACAGCTGGCCTGGGACGAACGCTAAAACCGTCTGGTCCCGTCTTGACCCATTGGTGTGGTCTGGGCTTAACACTGTGTCCAATAAGATAAAGAAAGCCCCAAAGCACGGTTGACCTTTCAGCAGTCCAGAACTTTTCAGAAAATGGGAAAAAATAATAATAATAATAATGATAAACTGTGTTCCAATGGAACTGTGTTCCAGACTTAACTGCTTTCACTTTCACACAAAAAAGCAAAAATTGCAGATCTACAAGCTTACAATGTGTTGCATTATAGATAGCTTATCAGCTATTTTTTGCTACTTTCGTGTGACACTATACTATGACGAAGTAAGGCCTTAATTACATTAAAAAACAAGTATTAATAGTTGAAACATGGAGTTATGAGGTTTCTGCCCGACAGCGATGCTTTATAGGCTAAGTCCCAGACATATTATGTACATTGTACTCACAGTGAACACATGCTGTGGACACTGGACAGAGCGATGGTGTCTAATGTGCTTGTTCCCTCTCCCGTTTTATTTGTTCACCGTAGAATATGAGATGGAACGCTCCTTTTTCCTGAGGATGAAATGTGTCCTCGCTAAAAGAAACGCTGGCCTCACCTGCGGTGGCTACAAGGTAAGCAGAGATTTGTCTTAAAAATGATTCTAATTATTCAAACATTTTCAAGACAGATGTACAAGCTCACACCACATCACGAATGACACGCTGTGGCACGTACGTGCCTGAAGATCGGATATTTTAAAAATGTTTGCCTCATTAAAATTTGGCCAAAGTTCTTGAGGGGCTATGCTTTGCCTGTTTGTGTGTACCCCGCATGGCGATGGTTTGATTGGCTGAGCACCCCATAGCGATGATTCGATTGGACAAAAGTGAGGAGATTTTTATAGTATAGTTCTTAAATTGTCATTTCATCTAGGGATAACTAGCTTGTAAGCTATTTTCAGAGCGCAACCAAACATAAAATTACTTTTAGTTCTACTGGATCTCTTCTCCACTTGCCTCCCTAACTTTTTATCTGTTGATGAAATTCTCACTATATTTTTAGTTTTAGTCACCATAGCTTAGTTCATGGGACCCTGACGAAGGCTGAGTGCCGAAACGCGTTGGTCCGTCTTTTTATAATGTTCTTTGCCTTTGATCCTCTTCTTTAATGTTACCATAGCTTAGTTTGTATTTAGTTTTTATTCAGTTTTCGCCAGGGGAAAAAATATATTTGACGAACAGCTTTCGTCATGGTTTTAGTAGACGAAATCAACACCGAGCCAAGGCAAATAAATCTCCTGGTATTCAACGTGTCTGCTCCAGGTGATCCACTGCAGCGGGTACCTGAAGATCCGACAGTACAGCCTGGACATGTCTCCCTTCGACGGCTGCTACCAGAACGTGGGCCTGGTGGCGGTGGGCCACTCGCTGCCCCCCAGCGCCGTCACCGAGATCAAGCTGCACAGCAATATGTTCATGTTCAGAGCCAGCCTCGACATGAAGCTCATCTTCCTGGATTCACGGTGCGTGTGTGTGTCTGCGTGCCTGTCTGCTGGCCTGTGTGCATGTGCGTGTGTATGTGTGCACTGTGTGCGTGCGTGCGTGCGTGCGTGTGTGTGTGTGTGTGTGTGTGTGTGTGTGTGTGTGTGTGTGTACTTGTATTACTATACTTATGAGGGCAGCTCTTATCTCCATATTTCAACTTGTTGTGTTTTTCCATAAATTAACCCCCTACTTGATCACACATCACACAAAAGCATCAAAAATAGCAGCTCTGCAAGCTCGAAACGGGGACGCAAATGGACATGTTTTGACCTTGCCGTTCTGCTATTTGTGCTATTTTTTAATTTGAATCCTGAAATCCTGAACCAGTTTTGGACATGTGAGGTTTCTACCTGACACATGCAGGCGATTTGACAAATAGACACAGCGATGAGAATGTTCCTGGTCCTCACCATGCAGAGAAATGGTTTTATGGTTAATCATTATTATATTTCTTCAGGCTTGCAATTTGCAAATGATTCCGGTTGAGGAAAGGATTACACATTTGGTTCAGGTCACAGGTGTTAGTTGTATTGGATTCCTGATTAGTTGCATGTGTTACAGGGTGGTTGCACGCCACCATTTCTTATCCCTAGTTATTATTATAAAAATGCTGTTCATAAAATTGGCATTCTAAAATGCTGATGTTCTCACAAATATAGTAATATAAATGTGTGTGTGTGTGTGTGTGTGTGTGTGTGTGTGTGTGTGTGTGTGTGTGTGTGTGTGTGTGTGTGTGTGTGTGTGTGTGTGTGTGTGAGCGTGTGCGTGTGTGTGCGCGTGCGTGCTCGTGTGCGTGCGTAACCATATTTTGTGTGTGTGTGTGTGGGCGCGCGCATGCACGCATTCATGTGTGTACGTGTGGTGTGTATAGAAACATGCACATGTATGTGTGTGTCTGCACGTGTGCAAGGACATGCATATATGCATGTATTGTTGAGCTGTGTGTTTATGTGTCTGGGATATTATTTGCACGCGCATGAGTTGATGCGAGTACAAAGCGGCGGGTGCAGGGCTCCCCGGGGACATGTGCACTGATGGCGTGTGTGTGTGTGTGTGTGTGTGTGTGTGTGTGTGTGTGTGTGTGTGTGTGTGTGTGTGTGTGTGTGTGTGTGTGTGTGTGTGTGTGTGTGTGTGTGTGTGTGTGTGTGTGTGTGTGTGTGTGTGTGTGTGTGTGTGTGTGTGTGTGTGTGCGCGCGCGTGCGTGCGTGTGTGTGTGCGTGCGCTCCTGCAGGGTGGCCGAGCTGACAGGCTACGAGCCGCAGGACCTAATAGAGAAGACCCTCTATCACCACGTCCACAGCTGTGACTCCTTCCACCTCAGATGTGCACACCACTTGTGTGAGTTAGGTTTGTTTTGCTCTTCCTACACTTACTCGCAACCCCCCTCCCCTCTCCCCTCTCCCCACACACACGCCGCGTTGCTCTTTAAAAGATGATGACGTACGTGTTGAGCTATATTATGGCTTTATATACAGTACGTCACTACGCTGTTGCTTTACGTCGATGGTTCTCCAAGTTGGGGCTCCCGACTCCCGAGGGACATGAGGGGGGTTCCTTGAGGTTGTTCTAAAATGGACCCTTACAATTTACAATTTAGGCATTTAGCAGACGCTCTTAATCCAGAGCGACATACATTAAGCAATAACAAAAACAAATAACAAAAGCATGTCATACATCTCATATACAAAAAGTAGTTATCATGACTCAAGCGTAAACTAAGAACGTAACAGTGGAGTATCTATGTAAACTATACATACTATACTATATTATATATTATACGTGTACTATAAAGTGCTATGACTACATAAAATGCAATTCTAGTGCTGTCTACATAACAAGCTATAAGTCTGTTTAAAATACTACCTAAGTCTACATAAAGTGCTATCTAAGGGGCTAGCTAGGCTAGGGCAAGTGCTACGGACCATGGTGGAGTCTGAAGAGGTGGGTTTTCAGACTACGGCGGAAGATTGGGAGTGAGGCTGCAGTTCTGACTGTGATGGGAAGTGCATTCCATAGTTTTGGAGCCAGAAGGGAGAAAAGGTCTGTAACTCTGAAAGTGAACAAATGGAACCAAATGGACCCGTAAGCACAAGGCTTTGTACACTATAGACCTGTTTGATCCCCCTCACCATGTTGAGTTATGCTGTCATGTTATGTTGTTTTGTCACGGCACATTATGCAACCTGTAAGTGTCCATTTGGTTCCATTTGTACACACTTGAATTTAAAACATCTGTGAATGAGAACCCTCTGCTTAAGTCACATTACGCCATGTTGTGCCATCATGGTACAATATGCACATTAGGCATTAGTCAGTATGCTGTGCTACTGAACATCAAGTTCTGTTCAGCATATGTTAGCCCAGTCTATGACGTGGGTCATCTACATATTTTGGTAAAACCCAAAGTACAGACAGATAATATTACTGTACAGACAGACAGAAATTCCTGGAATTCTGGAATAATCTCCCCCGATTATGAACAACCAATTTTACAGTATACCCAAAAGTATGCAATTACTGAAATATTACATAGTTGTTGTTGTGGCCTGTAAACATTAACATGAATTATTCCATGGCAGTTTATTTTCTACCCAGTTGTACAGTATCACTGTGTCTGCTCCTTCATGTTTTAAAGCAGGACTTCCTTTTAGCTATTATTTAGTAGAATAGTGTTTTATACTCTATTATTTAGTAGAATAGTGTTTTATACTCCAGCCAACCTCTTCCCACCGTGAAAGTGTTTCTTGCTACAGTGCATATACTTTTGAGTTATGGTATTTCTTTGGTCAAAATTATGAATCACAAACCATGATTTGTAGCTTTTAACTGCTCGCCTTTCTTTCTTTCTTTCTTTCTTTCTTTCTTTCTTTCTTTCTTTCTTTCTTTCTTTCTTTCTTTCCAAACTTTACTTTTCTGGAAGTATCAGTATAATAAACTAAACAGATTCAGCCCTGCAAATGTTTCCAGCGTGAACCCAGGATATCTTTCTCTTTGTTCTAAATGTGATCATATAAAACGCACACAGAAACATGTTTTCAGTGTGGAAAATGTTGATAATTTGCTCCGTGTGACAATGACAATGCATCTCAACAACGAGACAACACTTATTTGTCCTCTCCCAATAGTTCCCTGATGACTGTATGTATAATACACCGTATGTGTCGACATGTTTCTTTCGACGCGTCTTTCCTTGTCAATAATCCTTACATGCCTTACATGTGTTTTCTCTGGACTCAGTGCTGGTGAAGGGACAGGTGACCACTAAGTACTACCGCTTCCTGGCCAAGCCGGGAGGCTGGGTGTGGGTGCAGAGTTACGCCACCATCGTCCACAACAGCCGCTCGTCCCGACCCCACTGCATCGTCAGCGTCAACTACGTCCTGACGTGAGTATGCCTGCCTCCATTATTACTCTGTGGATCCCTCAAAACTCCACCTTTCAGTATAGGCCAAAGGGAGAGGAAATCATCACTTCTCCCTTAGTCAGGTGATCACAATCACATTTCAGTCCTGGGACCTTCGCCAGTGCTCATAGCACTGACAATTTATTTTCTTTATTGTTTTGGCCAGGAGTAAGTCAATAAGTAAATTCTTACGCTGAAAAATAGTGCTGCACTGAAAGTCACCGAAACGTAGTCTGGTCTAGTGGCCTACTTGGAACGATACAAGTTGGAAATGGATGCCCGCACACAGTTATTATGCCTGTGTCCCTTTTATGCCCATATATGGAGTTCTTTGTGATGCATTGTGATGTCAGAACAGGCCAGCTCCACCTTTATGCCCATATATGGACTTGTTTGTCAGGCATGCCCAAAGATGGAGTCTATGCAGATGTCAGAACATCATTGTGATGTCAGAACAGGCCAGCTCCCTATGGAGCTGTCCAGAGCCTGGGCAGGGACCCTGTCCAGAGCCTGGGCCCCTAGGGACCCTGTCCAGAGCCTGGGCAGGGACCCTGTCCAGAGCCTGGGCCCCTAGGGACCCTGTCCAGAGCCTGGGCAGGGACCCTGTCCAGAGCCTGGGCAGGGACCCTGTCCAGAGCCTGGGCCCCTAGGGACCCTGTCCAGAGCCTGGGCAGGGACCCCGTCCAGAGCCTGGGCAGGAGACCCTGTCCAGAGCCTGGGCAGGAGACCCTGTCCAGAGCCTGGGCAGGGACCCCGTCCAGAACCTGGGCAGGGACCCTGTCCAGAGCCTGGGCAGGGACCCCGTCCAGAGCCTGGGCAGGGACCCCGTCCAGAGCCTGGGCAGGGACCCTGTCCAGAGCCTGGGCAGGGACCCTGTTGTAGCTATCTCCTGACAGGGTCCCTGCCCAGGCTCTGCCCAGGGTCCAGAGCCTGGGCAGGGACCCTGTCCAGAGCCTGGGCAGGGACCCCGTCCAGAGCCTGGGCAAGGACCCCGTCCAGAGCCTAGGCAAGGACCCCGTCCAGAGCCTGGGCAGGGACCCTCTCCAGAGCCTGGGCAGGGACCCCGTCCAGAGCCTGGGCAGGGTCCCCGTCCAGAGCCTGGGCAGGGTCCCCGTCCAGAGCCTGGGCAAGGACCCCGTCCAGAGCCTGGGCAAGGACCCCGTCCAGAGCCTGGGCAGGGACCCCGTCCAGAGCCTGGGCAGGGACCCTGTCCAGAGCCTGGGCAGGGACCCTGTCCAGAGCCTGGGCAGGGACCCTGTCCAGAGCCTGGGACTACATTTCGGTGAGTTTCAGTGATGGGTCCGAGCACTGCGCTCCCTGTGCTGGTGTGGTGGTGGTGTGGAACGCATGTGTCGAATTTGAAGTCGGTGGGGCGAACGGATCTCGAGTTACGTGGATTACAGACGTACACTTGGTGCCATAGATAGATATGGAGCACTTTGTAGGCCCTTTGGTGTGACGGGAGTGTATAGTCTCTGGTTTTGGCAGCTGCTTGCTCTCCTGCCGTGCTGCCTGTCGTCTCTTCCTTTTGATAAGATAATGAGTATTGGTACTAGAGATTTATGTAAACGATACCACTGTAAAGCAATTAGCTGAAGGTTAATTGGAAACACGGTGCATGTTTGTTCGAAGCCTACTTTTGGCAGGTTGGTGGAAAACAGCGGTGAGGTTTTTTCTTCTTTCGTTTTGGGCGAAAGGGGGCCCGTATCGAGTCTTGAGAGACATTAGTATTTTTAATTACTCATGACTTTTTAAATTCTTGTTTGTTATTGGTGTAAGATTGTAAAAGTTTGTTTGTTTTTAATAAAAGACACAACATTGATAGCAGTGAGGTAATGTAACTAAGTACATGTACTCAAGTACTGTACTTAAGTACAGTTTTGAGTTTTGAGGTATCTTTACTTTAGAGTTTTTCCAATTTTCACTTTTTTACTTCTACTCCATTACATCTCAGAGTCAATATTGTACTTTTTACTCCACTGCAGTTATTTAAAAACTTGAATTACTAGTTACTTTGTAGATTTAGATTATTATAACAAATTAACTGCAGCCTCATATAGACTATACTTACGCTATATGAAAATAGACAAAATAAAACGGGTCACGATAAACTTCTGCTACCTTCAAAACACTTTCATACATTTTGAAATGTTGAAATGGGATATTCTGTCACAATGAGTATTTTACATTGTGTTATTGATATTACTTTTACTTGAGTAAAACACGTTTGTACTTCTTCCATCACTGATTGATAGTCCAGAGTCCTGAGATTGCTTTCTTGCTGCTCTGTGAAAGCAGACAGACAGGAATTCTCTCGTGTGTGCCGAGTGGAGTTCAGTGGTATGCAGTGTTCATTTTGACAGCAAATCGTTATTTAGTTTTAGTCATAGTCTCTTGAATAAAATGTAGTTTTAGTCATCTGAAATGTTTTGGTTTTAATCGACTACATCTACAGTTGATTTTGATGTCATATTATGACATGTTTTGACCGCGATGGAGGCATGGCTTTCACTAGTACGGAAGTGCTATTTCACTGTGTGGTTCAGGCTGGGTGAGTTTGGGTTTGACATTATTTAGCCTACTATTCTGTCCATTTCGGGTTACAACTCGGACGGGACTGCCATGCTCGACACGGCAACTTGTGGTCCTTTAGGGCCACTCGGTTGTGTCTCCCGTGGCTCATGTTCAGTAGAGACGGCGCCCCTCCGTCATTGTCTATGGGGAGGATTTCAGTGCCATATGTACGGATTTGGGGTTTTTCTAGGCGTGTATGTACGAAATTGCAATTCTGTGCTATTTCACTGTGTTTGGGTGAGACTGGGTAGTTTAGGCTTATATCATGGCTTAGTTTTTAATTTTTGTTTTCAACTAAATTAACACTGTGTGCCACTGCCAAGTGGAGCTGGGTGGTATGCCAGGCCAGGCGTGTGTGTCATGTCACTGAGGTCATTGTTACTACGTTTGCTATGTGTGCCCGTGTGTTGGCTGCTACCTGCAGTGGCCGCGCCAAGGAGGCGTCCCTTTGCCTGGCACGGTTTGTCTAAAATGAATGGCAGCCGTGGCCTGCCGAGGGTTTTAAAGCTGAGCCCACTGGTGAAGCCTATCTCTCTGCACTGAGATTGAATTTGGAACCACTTTATCAAACGCAAATAGTCTAACGGCGCTAGGCTCCTATACTGAACGCCTCATTACACGCCTTTGCTCTCCATTTCATTCTTTTGTAAAAAATCACACTGTAAACATGCCAGAGATTATAACTGGTGCTATAGTCTGGTAGTTGAAGGCCGATGTAAATTGTGTGTCGTATGAGGGCATCGCGTGCCAAAAATTTAGCTCACAACGCAAGGTGTCGTGAGCTTGTAGATCCACTAATTCTGGCACGACGCAGCGTCGATGTGCGACGGAGCATTCATTAGGCCAGGGGTTCTCAGCCTTTTCAGCCCAGCCCCCCCCCCACCCCCCCAACAATATTTCAATCATATTTCCAAGTTGAAATCATATTTCAAAATCATATTTCAACTGTCAGGGTGGGACCCCCCACCCTGACAAGCACTTGGAAGTGTAGGAGTTGATGTATTACATGGTTTGACTCTGATCCATAGATACAAATTGTGAAAGGCTCTCAACCCCTCGGGTTGTGAGATGTTGTGACTGTGAGCTTGTAGTGCTTGATAATTTGGTCAATGTTTAAATGTTTTTTTTATAGTTCTGGGGACCCCACATCTGGGGACCCCACAAAATAATGTCTTGTTTATTTTGTAAAGCATCCATGTGTCCATGAAAGGCACTATATAAATTCAAGCCATCAATTTATTATTATTATTACAATTATGTGGCTCCATAGGTTGAGAACCACTGCATTCGGCAATATTTGTGAAGTATAGAGGCTGTTTATGTGGATTCATAATCCTCGATGTGCACATTTCACAGACGTATACAAAGCTGGTGCAATGAGTGAAGCAGGCCCATAAAAGCCTCCATTAAGCGGAGGAGGGCTTGTTGAACCCGGCTGAACATCAGGCAGAACATCTTGACACACATTTCTGCTGCTCCACCTCACCTCAAATCCACAACGGCTCAGTGTTTATGGCCTTTTAATTGATAGGCTGTAAAGTTTACGGCCTCCAGCCTGCATGGAGGACACTTTGTGGACGAATAAGGCACTTATTCCCCTTTTTCTGATCGTTTTAAAAACACGTGTTGAAATGCTTTATTGTCTGAGAGTCAAGCAGAGATGTTTCTCTTTTTACAGTAAGGTATAATCACAAGGACACCCATGGAATATATGATGTGGTATTTTCTGCATGTTCTTGTGTTCTGGTCCATGCGCGCGCACACACAGACACACAGACACACACACACACACACACAGCCACGCACGCACGCACGCACGCACGCACGCACGCACGCACGCACGCACGCACGCACACACACACACACACACACACACACACAAGAATAGCAACCCCTTTGCCCAACAATAAGCAGTAGTATTTAAGTAAAAGTATCAATACCACAATGTAAAAATAGTCTGTTACAAGTACAATTTCAGAATTTCAATTTTACTTTACTTTGAGTACATGAACAAAAGTATACCAAGTACCCTCATTGTGCAGAAGGTCCCATTTCACAAGTTTTCAAATGTGTAAAATCCTTTATAGTAGATCCATCCACGTGAAGTGAAGTTTTAGATCGGCTATTCACAAATTGCCAAAGTAGGTCTGAAGAGGCTTTGTAATCATAATCAAAATCTACAAAGTAACGACATTTTTCAAATAATTAGTGGAGCAAAAGTAGAATAATTGCCTGCAGTGGAGTAGAAGTAACATTTTTGAAAATTGAAAGTTCTTCAGTAATTTTCCAAAGTGCCAGTGCTATTTTTATTGGCAGAATCTGCCTCATTTGCACATTATGTGATTTTGAGACGTATTCCATCACAAGATGAGGGTGAGTAGAATCATTATTTTCACAAAAGCAACCGATAAAGATTGACAATATAACATCACATTAATATAATCTTATATCATAGCCATATAATATACAACCAAGGTTCTATCAAAGTTCAACATTTCTTTAACCCTTTCCCTAACTTAACCTAATTCTAATTCCAACCCTATTCCTAAAAGAGTGGACTAGCAAAATGTCTTTCCAGGTTTTCCTCTTTCGAATCTTGTGAAGGCTTTCCGGGCCCCACAAAGACACACACACACACACACACACACACACACACACACACACACACACACACACACACACACACACACACACACACACACACACACACACACACACACACACACACACACACACACACACACACACACACACACACACACACACACACACACACACAAACTCTATTCAGGCCTTTGTTAGCTTCAGTGTTATCGGTCGGTGTGTTGGTTCACCCGGTAGCAGAGAATAGGTGACACTGATTAAAACAGGTGTAGAGACACTTCACCTGTGTGTGAACCCCCAGTGTGTGTTTAGCGCTGATAACCTCTGGGCCTTCCGGATCTGTTGGCTTGTGCACCACTACGGCTACCATCTCTGCTTCCCTTAGGCAACACTCTGGGCGCTGATGCAACACTGATGCAAATGTTAGCTGATAAAAGTATATGGTTACGTGTGTGTGTGTGTCTTTGTGGGGCCCGGAAAGCCTTAGGATTCGAAAGAGGAAAACCTGGAAAGAGATCTTTCCAGGAATAGGGTTGGAATTAGAATTAGGTTAAGTTAGGGAAAGGGTTAAAGAAATGTTGAACTTTGATAGAACCTTGGTTGTATATTATATGGCTATGATATAAGATTATATTAATGTGATGTTATATTGTCAATCTTTATCAGTTGCTTTTGTGAAAATAATGATTCTACTCACCCTCATTGTGTGATGGAATACGTCTCAAAAACATAATGTGCAAACTTAATGCAAATGAGGCAGATTCTGCCAATAAAAATAGCACTGGCACTTGGGAAAATTGAACCCTGTATTCCGGCTATTACATTTGAAGGAATGAATTGACAAAGAGGCCAGTGGTCAAAATAGGCAAAACCATAACGTATCTGGACAAATTGGTCCACTTTATTCACATGCAATTCAAAGCGTGATTTTGAGCCATACAATGAGAGTGAATGGAATTGCTACTTCTGGCTGCCCACTCACTGAGTACATAGCAACATTATTTAGACTTATATCATTGCCAGGTTATCACTTTAATGTTTGCTTTATGGAAATATAATTAATTCAATGGAAATATGCCAAAGATGCTAGGATGTTTGTCTGCGTGCGTGCATGACAGTATTTACTTGAGGACCATAGTAAAATGGGATAAATAAAAATAGAGATTGCGTGGACCATTTTTCTTGTCCTCACAACAGGCAACAAAGTCTTATGCACACCTGTATGCTCTGAGGAGGGTGCGTAGGCAGGGTTCAATGTATTCACCTGTATGCTCTGAGGCGGGTGCGTAGGCAGGGCTCAATGTATTCACCTGTATGCTCTGAGGCGGGTGCGTAGGCAGGGCTCAATGTATTCACCTGTATGCTCTGAGGAGGGTGCGTAGGCAGGGTTCAATGTATTCACCTGTATGCTCTGAGGAGGGTGCGTAGGCAGGGTTCAATGTATTCACCTGTATGCTCTGAGGCGGTGGGTGCATAGGCAGGGCTCAATGTATTCACCTGTATGCTCTGAGGCGGTGGGTGCGTAGGCAGGGCTCAATGTATTCACCTGTATGCTCTGAGGCGGTGGGTGCATAGGCAGGGCTCAATGTATTCACCTGTATGCTCTGAGGCGGTGGGTGCATAGGCAGGGCTCAATGTATTCACCTGTATGCTCTGAGGCGGTGGGTGCGTAGGCAGGGCTCAATGTATTCACCTGTATGCTCTGAGGCGGTGGGTGCGTAGGCAGGGCTCAATGTATTCACCTGTATGCTCTGAGGCGGTGGGTGCATAGGCAGGGCTCAATGTATTCACCTGTATGCTCTGAGGCGGGTGCGTAGGCAGGGCTCAATGTATTCACCTGTATGCTCTGAGGCGGGTGCGTAGGCAGGGCTCAATGTATTCACCTGTATGCTCTGAGGCGGTGGGTGCATAGGCAGGGCTCAATGTATTCACCTGTATGCTCTGAGGCGGTGGGTGCGTAGGCAGGGCTCAATGTATTCACCTGTATGCTCTGAGGCGGCGGGTGCGTAGGCAGGGCTCAATGTATTCACCTGTATGCTCTGAGGCGGTGGGTGCATAGGCAGGGCTCAATGTATTCACCTGTATGCTCTGAGGCGGTGGGTGCGTAGGCAGGGCTCAATGTATTCACCTGTATGCTCTGAGGCGGTGGGTGCATAGGCAGGGCTCAATGTATTCACCTGTATGCTCTGAGGCGGTGGGTGCATAGGCAGGGCTCAATGTATTCACCTGTATGCTCTGAGGCGGTGGGTGCGTAGGCAGGGCTCAATGTATTCACCTGTATGCTCTGAGGCGGTGGGTACGTAGGCAGGGCTCAATGTATTCAGAAAAATGCACACAAAGACCTGCACACAGTATGCACTTGCAATACGAACTTTATTAGCAACGTTTCGTTCAAAGACGGGTCTTTGTGCAGCACTTTGTGTGCATTTTTCTGAATACATTGTCCTCACAACAGAAATTTATGTTTTTATGGTCAAAAAGATGTTCATAGAGTTAGATTTATAATTAGAAACAGATCCAGGCTGCCAGGTTGGGATTAGACACAGGATTGGCCTTAACCCATTCAGGCCTGACGTCGAAATTTAAAAAAAATATTTTTAAAATGTATTTCTTTCTGAAAAAACTCGTGTTTCTATATCCGCAGAGCTCAATATTTCATGTCAAGGACCCCAAAAATTATATGTAACATGCCTCCAGCCCCCATCTGAAAATATGTTGTTCCAGGGACCCCCCCAGAAGCAAAGATTTGAGTTAAAAACGTTCGTTCTGAAAAAATCTGCTACTTTTCCTGCTATCTTCAGCCATTTTCAATGCTGTCCTAAAAGGTTTATGTCGTCACAAGTATAATACATACAAACCTGTGTGTACGTGCGTGCGTGCGTGCGTGTGCGTGTGCGCGTGCGCGTGCGCGTGCGCGTGCCAGTGCACAAGGAACACACGGACAGAGAGGAGGGATGGATGGGTGTTTGTCATGGGTAAACCCCGACCAGGGTTCTGTGTTGCCTCAGAGTGGATTCATCATCTCAGGGCCAGATCCATACAGGATCAGCTCCTAGACCCACAGATCAATTCCCATTTCCCACAGTATGCTGTTGCAGCAGCGCTGCAGCCATGATGCAGTCATGCAGGTTTCTTTTAGCCAGAGAGACACACAGCCTTTAATCTCCCTGTGTATTTAGACTGGGGGGCAACCTAACCCCTCCTACTCTGCACTTTGTTTGTTATAGGCCTTGCTTACAATCCTCCAGGAAAAACAAGCATCCCAACACCCCCTCAGCCCCCTCCCGCCCGCACCCCCACCTCCAACAACAAAAAATAACCCTTCTCACACACACACACACACACACACACACACACACACACACACACACACACACACACACACACACACACACACACACACACACACACACACACACACACACACACACACACACACACACACACACACACACACACACACACACACACACACACACACACACACACACACACACACACACACACACACACACACACACACACCCACACACACACACACACACACACACACACACACACACACGTCCGCACACATGCATGCACGCACGCACTCACACACGCATGCACGCACGCATACTCCTCTCTTCATCCAACATGTGACGTTTTAATTGCTAAACAGATGTTAATGGGTTTCCGCACCTAGAGGAAAATAAAATACCCCCCCCCCCCCCCCCCCCAGCACACTGTTTGCGCTCTTTGATAAACAGAGGCCCACCGAGAGGTTGGCATCTTTCCATATGTAATTAGAGACTACATTAAATGTGATCCCGACTGATCTGAACGCCGTCAGACGGCCAAACCTTCTGTGTTCCAACTTCCAAATCAAAGCGTTAACTTTTCAGGAAATGGAAATAAAATCATAATAATAATAGGCTAATAATAATAACCTGTGTTCCAATGGATCAAATGTAGTTATTATTTAGTCACAAGATCGTGTTAATACTTTTCATTAGTTTCATATTAGACCCGCAGACTCAATTTCAGATGTATTTGTTTTTAACCCCATTAGACCTGGAACACCTCGTATTAGCTGTTTGGACATCATTTAAAAAGGTTTTCCAGAAAGCTTCAGAATCAGCATCGGGTGTAAATGGCTATACTTTGTGCACAACACTCTTGTGCGATGAAATAGGGCATTAATTTATGGGGGGGAGGGGGGGGGGGGGTATTTGTAAAAAGTATAAATAAATAATGGAGATACGTGGTTTTCTGACGATACAGTATGAGCTGTACCGTGCGTCCTCTGCTACTCAGTGGTGGAAAGTAACTAGTACATTTGACTTAATTACAATTTTGAGGTATTTGTACCTTACTTGAATATTTCCAATTAAAAATACTTTTACTTCTATACTCCACTACATCTCGGATGCAAATATTGTACTTTTACTCCACTACATTTATATTTACTAGTTGTGGATTTTGATTATTATTACAAAACATACATTAACCACTTCAGCACTATATTATACATTTTGGCCATTTGAAAATAGCCGATCTACAGGCTTTTTTGAAAACTTGAAACGGAACGTTCTGCAAATACATTTTGATGCCAATACTTTTGCACTTTTTACTCTAGAATTCCGGACTTTCACTTCTAACGGAGTATTTCTACATGCAGAATTAACACTTTTACTGAAGTAAATGTGAATGTTTTTCTCCACATGCAGGGACACGGAGTACAAAGGCCTGCAGCTGTCCTTGGACCAGGTCACGTCCAAAGCCCACTTCCCCTACGCCGCCAACAGCAGCGCCAGCAGCACCGCCGCCACCAGCAGCCTGCCGGAGACCCGCCGGGCCGCCAAGAGCCGCGCCTCCCGGCCCAAGGCCAAGGCCCGGCTGTCCCCGTACACGCAGGTGATGATTCGAAAAATGTATTTGATTGATTTGAAATCACATAAAAAACGCGTATCATTAACTTATTATTATTTTTTAACTTGTATGTATCCCTCCGGGCAGTGTTTTGTTTTGTAGCTCCACTTAGTTCATAACAGTAGCTGCTGTTGTCACTGGCTCCGCGCTGCGGCCATAGAGTTTTACTCTATGGTTTTACTGACTTTACTGAGTCTGGGTTAAGACTTCCGCAGTACATCGTTTCAGGCCTTAGGAGGCACTCCCATTGGCTTATAGGCGGCCGTTTCAGAGTATGGGTTCTGACTCGGGGCAGCCAATCATGACTGGTCGTCAAAGCCAACCCGAGCGAAAATAGTCCAGGTTTCACCTGGCGAAAAGAAAGTGAGTTTTTCGGCAATCTCCTAACATGCTGTTGTCATGGTCTCCAGTATACCGGCTTCCAGGCGGAGCGCTGCTCCGAGTCGGACCAGGACAGCCCCTGGGGCGGCAGCCCCCTGACGGACTCTGCCTCCCCACAGCTGCTGGAGCAGGCCGAGGGCCTGGAGGCCTCCTGCGTGTACCGACAGTTCGCCGAGCCACGGGGCCTCTACTACGGCCTCCCGCTCTCCGAGGAGCAACACCACCAGCACGCGCTCGCGCCCACCGACGGCCGAGCAGCGCCCCTTCACACGCACGGCTGCGAGCAGGGGCGCTGCGAGGCGGGGCGCTACTTCCTGGGAACCCCCCAGGTGGGCAGAGAGGCGTGGTGGGGTGGGGCGCGCTCTGTCCTCCCCCTGGCCAAGCAGGGCTCCCTGGAGAACAGAGAGGGATATGACAGCAGCAGCATGCCCCACATCACAGCCACCCACAACCTCCATGGTAAGTGGCTCACTGTGTTCCTGTTTCCCAAAACAGTTGGTCATAAATCTTTATGGGTCACGACTGGAGTAAAAATCTAATTTTCTTTTCCTACACTTTTAATGCTACATAAATTAGCATTGGGTTGCTAGGCAATGAAGTAAACAGAAAATGTACCATAAAGCAAGATGGCCACACGCATCCACTACTCGTTATTGTAAACATCCTTTCAAATGCCTTTATCTCAGATTGTGTCCCTGCTCAAAACAAGCTTCATTCATGGCCCACAGTCAAAGTAATAATGGTCGCGGTAACCAAGTGAAAGTAAAACCTCAGGTCCGTCACAAGACACATCGTAAGTTAGCCTGATTGGCTCGCTCCGTGATTTGTTTGGTCACTTCGCTACTCAGTCTGGCGAACCTCCCGGTGGATCCTTCAAATAAGGGTTTAATTGGAAAAATCCTGGCAGTTAACAGTTTTATTAATTTAATTATTGTGTTGATGATATATGCAGTATAGAGTTTTCTGTACTTTTTTATTTAATTTGTTCAAGATAAATAAAGATCTGATCAAATCAAATCAAAGATTTATTATATTTTTTTAAATAAAACTTTTAAAACATACACACAAACATAAATTCCATAAACAAAAAAATAATAATTAAGAAGTAGTGAAAATAGCTGATCTACAAGCTCACAATGTTGTGGGAAGCGACACGTTGCGCCCTTTTAGTAGCATCTTTACCCAAATATAGCCACTTACCAAATATATAAGTGGAGTTAGGAGGTTTTTGACCAATAATGTGGAGATACAGTAGGCCTATGTCTTTTTTCAGTCTGACTTTGTCGTCCTAATCATTGGGGGATAAACCACCTAACTCCACAAGTTGGAGTTTGAACAACAGTTTGAGGATCCAATGGAATTAGGAGGTTTAGTCAGAAGCGCTTTTTAATACTTTTCATTGGTTCAATAATTGCAAAACCCACACACAGACGTACAGGCTGTTCAATAGCAATGATTTATGACAGCAACGATAAGGAACAACAGGTCTGAATCTCTGAAGAGTCTATTCGGTCATAGCACTGGACAGTACTTGTACAGTATAGGTTGCTGTTCATAATAGTCATCATGGTAGCCTATTTGAGAATTAATAAAACAAAGTCTGATCTGGGACAAGAACTATTATTTTAGAAACAGACCTATTATGACAAAATAGTTGGGGCTGAGTTGTGGCTTGAAATAGAGGCAGCCCTCGCATGTCTGTGGTACGTTTAGATCTGATTGGTTCTGGGAATGTTGTAATGCAAAAGAGGTCACACGTGGGTGAATTAATCTGTTACCCCCTGATAGTGTTCAACAGTCTAATTCAGACAGTCAAAGCTACAGGGTTACAACAGGGTTAGCCAGCCCTCCAATTTCACTCTGCACTGAATGGATATCTGCTGAAACTCTGAAACGATGGGCCGTGGCTATATGTTTGAGTGGTGACAGAATATATCTTTGTTTCTCTGACCGTGTGTGGGCCAAAATTAGTTGAAACAATTTATATCTATATGCAAAATTGGACAATAAATGTATTAAAACATTGCCCACGGAATGTGCACTGAACAATATAAAGGTGCAAGACACATAGCAACATGGTTTGATGGCGTAGATGTGAGGTTAACATTGTGGTGACATATAGCGGTCCTCTGAGCTGTCATTGCGTCCCTCCGCAGGTCGAGGCCACTGGGACGAGGACAGTGTGGTCAGCTCTCCAGACGGGGGCTCGGCCAGCGACTCGGGGGACCGCTACCGCGGCGACCAGTACCGCTCCAGCCCGCAGGAGCCCAGCAAGATCGAGACGCTGATCCGAGCGACGCAGCAGATGATCAAGGAGGAGGAGAGCCGGCTGCATGTGCGCAAGGGCCCCCAGGACACCCATCTGGCGCCAGCCAACGGCTTGCCCAAGGGCCCCGGCCCTTGCTTCACCTCCGAGTACGGCCAGGGGCCTCTGCAGAGTCCGCTGTGCCGGGGCTTGAGCCCCGTCCAGAGTCCCGCGCCTCTCTCCAGGATCAGCAGCCCGGGGTCCGAACGCCTCCACAACCCCAAGGACTACCTCCAGATGGACATGCCCTCCATGCCTCTGCACCATGCCATGGGTCAAACGGGCCCCTGCTCAGCCTCCCCCACCCCTGCCCCGGCCCTGTACCCTTCTCAGCCGCACCCGCGGCCCTATTTGGACAAGCACGCCGGCTATTCCCTGACGGGCTACGCCCTGGAGCACCTCTACGACGCCGAGAGCCTCCGGGGCTACTGCAGCTCCACGGCCACGGGCCCCGCGCCCTACGACATGACACCGCACCTGCGCATGCAGACTGAGCAGCCCCAGGGACACAAAGGCACCTCCGTCATCATCACCAACGGCAGCTAGCGCCCGTCACCCCACATCCACTCGGCCTCTGCTTGTCCCAATCCCCTTTTATCCATGAGCCTATAGCCAAGATCCCACTCATCTCAACCGTTCCATTTCGTTGGTGTCATTTCTTTCATTCTTTCTTGCAGACCCAATTGACCCTTTTTTGCACTATCAGAGGTGGAGTAATGTTGAAGAGGGATCTGAGCCCCACCACCCCCAGTATGACGGCAGGGTTCCCTGCGGCGCACTTTGTAGCTATGCAGATGAATCATCTGCTCACATCACGACGATCGGTTCCCAAAACGAAAGCATCATGAGCCTTTTTTGTCGCGTTAGAAACTCTGCAGATGTGAAATAATATGCAAACCCATTCTCTTCATGTTCCTTTTCCTCTCGTTCCCCTGGCCGGCATCGCAGGAGGGGAGTATAAATTCAAACAGCGGAAGAAGGAGGATAGTGAGCATTCAGTGTGTGTATCTACTGAACAGATAAGATGACAGAAGCACGAAAGCATGAAGAATATTATAAATGTTATGGAGCGTCAGGAATCCACCAACGCTGATTGCAGTGAATATTTCAACGGGCAACGCTAGGATGTCAGCTGCCTCAGTCTAAGGTCTATTTCTGGCGGCCAGGCATGTGTCGTAAATTGCGGTAAATAAACATGGCGTAGAAAAACGCCCGCTCCACTTTTGATTGAGAGGGTAATGAAAAACGTCACATTTGTAGCCGGCAAGCACCGTAAATTAGAGACTGAAGCGAAAATACAGAGGACGCAAAAGCAAACAAGGGGAAATAATACAACAATAAAACAAGTTTTCTCCCGTTAGTGACAGGTGCAGTAATCATTTCTGAGAGGTTCAGTGACTGTGCGTGGAGAGTGACACGGCTGCAACACATTTAGCAATATGCAATTTGACCTGTTGGATGCCAATTAAGGCTGCTTGATTGCGTTTGTCATGATGGACGCCAGCTCTGAGTTCAGTTGTCAAGACGTGCCGGTTGACAACAGCTGTTTGTTGCTGTTACGCCGGCGTGTTTGTACGACACGTATCAGGCGTTCCATGGAATAGGCTCTATATGCACACAGAATAACTCGTCCAGTCGTCCTATACTTCCAGGCCCCTTCCGACATCGTTCACAGGTGTTGCCGATGACAGACAGAGCCTTCATCTGGTCAAACCTTAGAGTATAATATGAATAGAGACGGCACCCGAGTTCTCCTCCCATCCACTTGCATTAAGTTGCTCTAAAGCGCATGAGGCGATTTCACTCCTCCTTCCGGGTAGGAACAGAGTGCATTCTGGGATGGATTTGCCCCAAACACATGAACGCGCTGCCGTTGACTATCATTGCACGCGTTCACGTGCGTTCATGTATGAAACAGCGTTCACGTGTCATCGTGAACGTGCACAATGATAGTCAACGGACCAGCGCGTTCATGTGTTTGGGCCCACGCTGCAATACCAAATTCGGTCACCATGTCCATTTCTCCTCAGGGTTTCCTCCGGGTGCCGTCTCTATTCATATATACTCTAAGGGTCAAACACAGTCAGGGTGCTGTGCTATTGGGCATGTTGGCTCACTGGGAATTAACACTACTGCTACACCAGTGCGTTTCAAAGTGTCCTTGAGTGGGTTCCAATTGGCTCCGGGTACGGGTGTGTAAGTCTGAGGTCCCTTTTCCACCGGTTGGTTCCCAATGGGAACCGGTTCTTTTTGGTTCTTAGTCCATGAGCCAGAGCTCCAAAATTGAAACGTTAATTATGAATTGAGTGGGCAAAACCATACCTATATTAGATTGTTATCACCATTAAACTTCCCCAATTGAGTACTTACATGAAGACAATGATTTATTGTATTACAAATTTTACATTTTTAAATATGCAAATGAGGCATTATGTAGGAAAATATGCAAAAGAATCAAAAATATGAAAAAGCTACTACTGTGGAAGGGTTATCATGTATTAATTTACTTGTATTGATCCTATAAACAATTTAATATAGGGTATAGTTTGCCCACCAATTTTGGAGCTCTGGCTCATGGACTAAAAACCAAAAAGAACTGAACCCATTGGTTCCCATTGGGAACCAACCGGTGGAAAAGGGGTCTGAGAGTGTGCAAATGGAACCAAATGGACCCTTAAGGATTTGGTTGTACAACACTCTTTGAGTTAAGGGGGTCCTTGGAATTAAAAAAGATTGGGAACCACTGTAACACTAAATGGAACAGAGCCTTAATTAGTGTCATCGGTAACACCGATGACACTAATTAAGGCCTGGAAGTAGGAAGAGTTCTTTCCAAAATGGCTGCTGTGCATATACTCTATTCTATTCCTTTCTTCATGAGTCCCTCGTCGCCCCTCAGATTCAGATGAACTTATATTTATATACAAGTTTGGATTTTTAGAGTTGTTGTTTTTGTTATGTTTTGTCTAAAGCCTGGAACGTGTGCCATCTTTTAAAGTTATTTATGATCTACTGTACATAAGCTTGGGAAGGAAAGAAGAAAAAACAACACCACGTTCAAGCACAAGGGCAACAGAAAAAAAAATGTATTTATTGAGTAAATGGTTCTTTATGATTTTTGAAATATAGCTGCAATCAAAAAGTCTGACTCTGCTTGCATATTGAGTGTGTTTTTTGACTGATACAAGACTCTACAAGAAATCAAAATAAACAAAATCCTTTTTGCAAAGAGAACTGTGTGTCAAATGCATTTTAAGTGGGAATGAAAGCTCAAAGATAAACAAACGTGGCCCAAAGCCTGTTGGCCTGTGAAAGCACATTTTGATGGGAATAAATACAAAATACTTTGTATAACACAATCTCAAATAATTGAAAGAAAGAGTGTTAATATTATTATATAATAATTATTATTAGTATTACCAGTAAGATGCCTGAGGGCGAGAAGATCAACATATGGAATGTCAGAACAGGTCAGCTCCATATGGTTTGAGGTCAGATGACATCAGGGATCTCCATATATGGGTATTCCTATATATGGGCTTAATATTGATGACATCAGGGATCTCCATCCCTGATGATGTCACGTGATGTCACGATTGGTTGCTTTGTTGGGGTGACCAACAAACCAACCAACTGACTGACTGACGGGAAATGTACGTTTTCATATCCATAGTAAATGGTAAATCGCAATTATTATTTTATTTTTTATAAAAACATTATTTTTATTGGGGGGGGGGGGGATTCAGTTTGATAGTATTTCATGCAGACCTCTACTCCTTAGCTGTAGGTGCGGGGGGGGGGGGGGGGGATGTTGATAGTATTTCATGCAGACCTCTACTCCTTAGCTGTAGGTGGGGGGAGGGTTGATAGTATTTCATGCAGACCTCTACTCCTTAGCTGTAGGCAGTGTAGGCACGCCACATTTCCCCAGGTTATATGGCCGCTATGGCAAATATAGAACCCTGATGGAAATCGATATAGCAGGATCTCCAATTAAGCCAGAAGATTTGTGGTTCTGGGGAGGTCAGAAGTGAGGGGGCCATCATCTTGTCTCTCTCTCTCGTCGTCATCTCTCTCTCTCTCTCTCTCTCTCTCTCTCTCTCTCTCTCTCTCTCTCTCTCTCTCTCTCTCTCTCTCTCTCTCCTCCTCCCCTCCCCTCCTGCTTCACAGTAAAATACAGAGAACCGTATACAAATTGAACCAACCATTTGGTTCTATCCATGCGTACCCAGTACCACGTCGAGTTAACCCATTAATACAGGGACAGCGTCTGTGTCTTTTTAGATTTTAGGCACGCACCCACGTATGCACGCAAACATGCACGCACGCACACACGCATGCACACACACACGTTGCTATATGTTACAGTGAAATCTTGAAACCAGCTAAACCGAGGTAACCGGTTCGGGGCTGGGTCCATTTGAGGCCGGGCCCCCTCCAATGGAGACCCCCGCCCCCCCGGACGGTTGAGAATACTGATTTAGAAGTCATTTGTAGAATGTTTGACCTGTGTGCGTAGACGTGTACCAACCTGGTCTCACCCAAACACAGTGAAATAACACAGATTGGCAATTCCGTACATCCCCGTACAAACCTTAGAGTATATATGAATAGAGACGGCACCCGGAGGAAACCCTGAGGCGAAATGGACATAGTGGCCGCATTTGGTATTGCAGCGTTCGGCCAATTCTGGTCCGTTGAATATCATTGCACACGTTCATGATGACACGTGAACGCTGTTTCATACGTGAACGCGTGCAATGATAGTCAACGGAACAGCGCGTTCACGATTTGGCCCAATTCTTCCCAGAATGCACTCTGTTCCTAACCGGAAGGAGGAGTGAAATCGCCTCATGCGCTTTTGAGCAACTTAATGCAAGTGGATGAGAGGAGAAATCCGGTGCCGTCTCTATTCATATATACTCTAAGGCAGGGGTTCTCAACCCGTGGGTCGCGACCCCTCGGGGGGTCACCAAATTATTTTAGGGGGTCCCCAAATTATTTTCAAAAAAAAAAAGAAAAAAAAGATTTTTTTTTAAATTTTATTTTCACGATTTTTCAAAAATAGCAGACCTACAAGCTCGTAGCGCGCCACTCGGTGGCGCGCTATGAGCTTGTAGATCTGCTATTTTTCAATAGCTAAATTATAACAATGCTTAAAACACCAAAAGGGGTTCCCGCCCAAAATGGTTTAAGGTTATTGTAGCAGTCAATTTATATTGGGGGTCGGGAGGGGGCGGGGCGGGGGTCCCGAGACATTGCCAAAGCATTTCCGGGGGTCCCCGGCCAAAAACGTTGAGAACCCCTGCTAGGTACAAACCCCTAAATCCATACTTACACTGGAATCCTCCCCATGGACTGTGACGGAGGGGCGCCGTCTCTACCGAACTTGAGCCACGAGAGACACCACAGAGCGAGCTAATAAAGCAAGTGAGTTGCCGTGGCGAACGCTGTTCGATTGAGCCGACTCAGCCATGTCCGAGTTGTAACCCAATAGCACAGCCACAGAATCGTAAAAATAATGTCAACCCGATTTCACCCAAACACAGTGAAATGAAATAACACAGATTGGCAATAATTCCGTACATACACTATACTAGCCTACATCACGGTCAAAACAGTAGTAGTGTAATATGTAAGCATTTTGGGGTTAGTCGTGTTTTTAAGGAATTTCCAATCCCGGATTGACAATCTGTGTTATTTCACTGTGTGTGGGTGAGATCGGGCTGATGTGTTCTGTTTGACCTGTGTGTCTGGGTAGATGTAATGTTTGACCTGTGTGTCTGGGGTAGATGTGTTCTGTTTGACCTGTGTGTCTGGGTAGATGTAATGTTTGACCTGTGTGTCTGGGGTAGATGTGTACTGTTTGACATGTGTGTCTGGGTAGATGTGTACTGTTTGACCTGTGTGTCTGGGGTAGATGTGTTCTGTTTGACCTGTGTGTCTGGGTAGATGTGTACTGTTTGACCTGTGTGTCTGGGGTAGATGTGTTCTGTTTGACCTGTGTGTCTGGGGTAGATGTGTTCTGTTTGACCTGTGTGTCTGGGGTAGATGTGTTCTGTTTGACCTGTGTGTCTGGGGTAGATGTGTTCTGTTTGACCTGTGTGTCTGATGAGTAGATGTGTTCTGTTTGACCTGTGTGCCTGATGGGTACATGTGTTCTGTTTGACCTGTGTGTCTGGGTAGATGTTCTGTTTGACCTGTGTGTCTGATGGGTATATGTGTTCTGTTTGACCTGTGTGTCTGGGGTACAAAAATAATGTCACCCCGAATTCACCCAAACACAGTGAAATGAAATAACACAGATTGGCAATTCCGTACATACACTATACTAGCCTACATCACGGTCAAAACAGTATAGTGTAATATGTAAGCATTTTGGGGTTAGTCGTGTTTTTAAGGAATTTCCAATCCCGGATTGACAATCTGTGTTATTTCACTGTGTGTGGGTGAGATCGGGCTGATGTGTTCTGTTTGACCTGTGTGTCTGGGTAGATGTAATGTTTGACCTGTGTGTCTGGGGTAGATGTGTACTGTTTGACATGTGTGTCTGGGTAGATGTGTACTGTTTGACCTGTGTGTCTGGGGTAGATGTGTTCTGTTTGACCTGTGTGTCTGGGTAGATGTGTACTGTTTGACCTGTGTGTCTGGGGTAGATGTGTTCTGTTTGACCTGTGTGTCTGGGGTAGATGTGTTCTGTTTGACCTGTGTGTCTGATGAGTAGATGTGTTCTGTTTGACCTGTGTGCCTGATGGGTACATGTGTTCTGTTTGACCTGTGTGTCTGGGTAGATGTTCTGTTTGACCTGTGTGTCTGATGGGTATATGTGTTCTGTTTGACCTGTGTGTCTGGGGTACATGTGTTCTGTTTGACCTGTGTGTCTGATGAGTAGATGTGTTCTGTTTGACCTGTGTGCCTGATGGGTACATGTGTTCTGTTTGACCTGTGTGTCTGGGTAGATGTTCTGTTTGACCTGTGTGTCTGATGGGTATATGTGTTCTGTTTGACCTGTGTGTCTGGGGTACAAAAATAATGTCACCCCGATTTCACCCAAACACAGTGAAATGAAATAACACAGATTGGCAATTCCGTACATACACTATACTAGCCTACATCACGGTCAAAACAGTATAGTGTAATATGTAAGCATTTTGGGGTTAGTCGTGTTTTTAAGGAATTTCCAATCCCGGATTGACAATCTGTGTTATTTCACTGTGTGTGGGTGAGATCGGGCTGATGTGTTCTGTTTGACCTGTGTGTCTGGGTAGATGTAATGTTTGACCTGTGTGTCTGGGGTAGATGTGTTCTGTTTGACCTGTGTGTCTGGGTAGATGTAATGTTTGACCTGTGTGTCTGGGGTAGATGTGTACTGTTTGACATGTGTGTCTGGGTAGATGTGTACTGTTTGACCTGTGTGTCTGGAGTAGATGTGTTCTGTTTGACCTGTGTGTCTGGGTAGATGTGTACTGTTTGACCTGTGTGTCTGGGGTAGATGTGTTCTGTTTGACCTGTGTGTCTGGGGTAGATGTGTTCTGTTTGACCTGTGTGTCTGGGGTAGATGTGTTCTGTTTGACCTGTGTGTCTGATGAGTAGATGTGTTCTGTTTGACCTGTGTGCCTGATGGGTACATGTGTTCTGTTTGACCTGTGTGTCTGGGTAGATGTTCTGTTTGACCTGTGTGTCTGATGGGTATATGTGTTCTGTTTGACCTGTGTGTCTGGGGTACATGTGTTCTGTTTGACCTGTGTGTCTGATGGGTAGATGTGTTCTGTTTGACCTGTGTGTCTGATGGGTAGATGTTCTGTTTGACCTGTGTGTCTGATGGGTAGATGTGTTCTGTTTGACCTGTGTGTCTGGGTAGATGTGTTCTGTTTGACCTGTGTGTCTGGGTAGATGTGTTCTGTTTGACCTGTGTGTCTGATGGGTAGATGTGTTCTGTTTGACCTGTGTGTCTGGGGTACATGTGTTCTGTTTGACCTGTGTGTCTGGGTAGATGTGTTCTGTTTAACCTGTGTGTCTGGGGTACATGTGTTCTGTTTGACCTGTGTGTCTGGGTAGATGTGTTCTGTTTGACCTGTGTGTCTGGGTACATGTGTTCTGTTTGACCTGTGTGTCTGGGTAGATGTGTTCTGTTTGACCTGTGCGTCTGATGGGTAGATGTGTACTGTTTGACCTGTGTGTCTGGGGTAGATGTGTTCTGTTTGACCTGTGTGCCTGATGGGTAGATGTGTTCTGTTTGACGACCTGTGTGTCTGGGGTAGATGTTCTGTTTGACCTGTGTGTCTGGGGTAGATGTTCTGTTTGACCTGTGTGCCTGATGGGTAGATGTACTGTTTGACCTGTGTGTCTGGGGTAGATGTGTTCTGTTTGACCTGTGTGTCTGGGGTAGATGTTCTGTTTGACCTGTGTGTCTGGGGTAGATGTGTTCTGTTTGACCTGTGTGTCTGATGGGTAGATGTGTTCTGTTTGACCTGTGTGTCTGATGGGTAGATGTGTTCTGTTTGACCTGTGTGTCTGGGGTAGATGTGTTCTGTTTGACCTGTGTGTCTGTTTGCTGTTTGATCTCAGTGTGCACGGCTGCGTGGCCTGCCCTCCGCTGGCCGATGCCTCAACGATTACAGGGCATTAAGAGCCTTGAATCCTGCTAGTTATTCTTCACTCTGGCACTTCTTTAGCAGATCCTATGCTCCATTTCTCTCATCCCCCCCCCCCTACACCCCCCACCTGTTATGTGGAAACAGGTTGCCAGGCAACCGTCTGTAACACATTCACAGGCAGAGTTGACCTGTCTTCATCGACAGCGCGAGGCGAGACGGGGGCCATTCGTCTAACACGCCTCTCCCCGCCTCCGGCAAGGCTCCAGAATCCATGGCTGCCTGCATGTGTGCCTGTGGGCGACTGTGGCTCAAGAGGTAGAGCAGGTCGTCCAATGATCCATGGGTCGGCGGTTCGAATCCCGGCTCCTCCTGTCTACATGTCGAAGTGTCCTTGGGCAAGACACTGAACCCCAAATTGCTCCCGATGTGCTGGTTGGTACCTTGCATGGTTTCCGCTGCAATCGGTGTATGAATGTGTGTGTGAATGGGTGAACGTAATGCACACACATCTACTGTATGTAAAGCGCCTTGGATAAAGGCGCTTTATAAATGCACCATTTACCATTTATGATCGAGCACTGCACACCACAGCAGTAAGTCGAGTTGCCTTTCGACTCCATCGGGCATCGGGCAGCGGATTTTCGTGTTAAAAAAATACGAGGTGTCCGGGAACAGATTGAAGCCCAGCTAGGGCGCGCAGGCCTTCTTGGCGAGTCATTGATCATACTCTAGGGCGCGCAGGCCTTCTTGGCGAGTCATTGATCATACTCTATAGGGCGCGCAGGCCTTCTTGGCGAGTCATTGATCATACTCTATAGGGCGCGCAGGCCTTCTTGGCGAGTCATTGATCATACTCTATAGGGCGCGCAGGCCTTCTTGGCGAGTCATTGATCATACTCTAGGGCGCGTAGGCCTTCTTGGCGAGTCATTGATCATACTCTAGGGCGCGCAGGCCTTCTTGGCGAGTCATTGATCATACTCTAGGGCGCGTAGGCCTTCTTGGCGAGTCATTGATCATACTCTAGGGCGCACAGGCCTTCTTGGCGAGTCATTGATCATACTCTAGGGCGCGCAGGCCTTCTTGGCGAGTCATTGATCATACTCTAGGGCGCACAGGCCTTCTTGGCGAGTCATTGATCATACTCTAGGGCGCGCAGGCCTTCTTGGCGAGTCATTGATCATACTCTAGGGCGCACAGGCCTTCTTGGCGAGTCATTGATCATACTCTAGGGCGCGCAGGCCTTCTTGGCGAGTCATTGATCATACTCTAGGGCGCACAGGCCTTCTTGGCGAGTCATTGATCATACTCTAGGGCACGTAGGCCTTCTTGGCGAGTCATTGATCATACTCTATAGGGCGCGCAGGCCTTCTTGGCGAGTCATTGATCATACTCTAGGGCGCGTAGGCCTTCTTGGCGAGTCATTGATCATACTCTAGGGCGCGCAGGCCTTCTTGGCGAGTCATTGATCATACTCTAGGGCGCGTAGGCCTTCTTGGCGAGTCATTGATCATACTCTAGGGCGCACAGGCCTTCTTGGCGAGTCATTGATCATACTCTAGGGCGCGCAGGCCTTCTTGGCGAGTCATTGATCATACTCTAGGGCGCACAGGCCTTCTTGGCGAGTCATTGATCATACTCTAGGGCGCGTAGGCCTTCTTGGCGAGTCATTGATCATACTCTAGGGCGCGCAGGCCTTCTTGGCGAGTCATTGATCATACTCTAGGGCGCACAGGCCTTCTTGGCGAGTCATTGATCATACTCTAGGGCGCGCAGGCCTTCTTGGCGAGTCATTGATCATACTCTAGGGCGCGCAGGCCTTCTTGGCGAGTCATTGATCATACTCTAGGGCGCACAGGCCTTCTTGGCGAGTCATTGATCATACTCTAGGGCGCGCAGGCCTTCTTGGCGAGTCATTGATCATACTCTAGGGCGCGCAGGCCTTCTTGGCCAGTCATTGATCATACTCTAGGGCGCGCAGGCCTTCTTGGCGAGTCATTGATCATACTCTTGTGTGAGATGTTCCACGATAAACTACAGAGCCACACAAATCCCGAGTGGGTCTCGGAGCATCTCGGAACAGCTGAAGGATTTCAGCCGGAGGCCCCTCTGCTTTCTTCTTAAATCAGCATTTAAGCACTTGATTCGTAACAGCGATTGTTTGTTCTAATTGGATTAACTGAATGTTTCCTACAATGTGATAGAGGATCAATTGTTTTATACATGCACGCAGCCACACACGCACACACGCACGCATGCATGCACGCACGGTGCACGCGGCACACACACACACACACACACACACACACACACACACACACACACACACACACACACACACACACACACACACACACACACACACACACAGTCCAAGTCCACCCTTGCTCCCCTCGCACCTTCCTCCATGCAGGTTGTGTGCGCGTGTGTGTGTGTGTGTGTGTGTGTGTGTGTGTGTGTGCGTGCGTGCGTGCGTGCGTGCGTGCGTGTGCGTGCGTGCGTGCGTGCGTGCGTGCGTGCGTGCGTGCGTGCGTGCGTGCGTGTGAGGGGGGTGTTGTAGCGGTGCATGTCTAATCGGGGTTCCACAAGGTTAATGACTGCACTCGTTTATTTGGTGACCTCTCTCCCTGTGGCACTCCGTCCGTGTATATGTGTACATGGACGCGGGACGTTTCCCTGACAAATCATTTACAGATGCTTTTCCATTCAAATTCCACACAGAGAGGGACAGAGCAGCAGCGTGCCTCCTCCATGCACCAGCGCTCTGATCCACGCCCACGCAGTTGTAGCCTCCGATATGACATGCTCCCAAAAGCATAACTGAGAGGTTAACATCATGCAGTTGCTTAGATTCTCTAGTCTAGATCAGGGGTGTTCAACGTAATATATATATATATGGGTCGTGGGGGCAACAGCTCCACCAGAGTGCTCCAGACTTCCCTCTCCAGAGCAACATTAGTGACTTCCTCCTGGGGGATTCCGAGATAGATAGATAGATCGTAACCAAGCAGGAGGTGTGGATTTTGGCTCCTCGAGAAAGGCAATTCTAGAGCAAAATGCAGATTGGCAGACTGTTAATGGCCTAATCTTCGGAGCATGGCCAATGTGGTGGAAACCTGAGCTCCTCATTGTGGCAGAGACCAGACAGGTGAGGAGCCCGCTGTCGCCCCCAAAGAATGTTCTGCTTTCGACCTGAACACACTTGTGTTGTGCACACATGTACAAGAAAACGCCGGCATTCCTAAGCACAACAGAACAGCTACTGCAAGTACAGTACAGCTATAAACCCACGTGTTAATCTTGCCTGTAAAATAGAGCTGTTTATAATGTGTAATGTTGTAAATATTTGTCCTTTGGTAAGTATAGTTGGAACAGTTGGAAGGAGCATTGTATTAGCATTGTGTAATATTCTTTTAAATGGTTGAGATTGCATGGTACTTGGCCAGATTTTATTTTAACTGTGTGTTATGACTGATAATAAAAAAAGAAAGAAAGAAAGAAAGAAAGAAAGAAAGAAAGAAAATGACACGTAGCTTGCGGAGTTAATCAGTCAGTCACACTCGAGGGAATTCATGCCGTGCTCAAGGGCGCATTCTATACTCAAGGGGTTAACATGTTGAATTTCTATGTGGGTGTATAAGTGTGTGCAAGTCCCACACGTCATTCGCTGATGTGGCAGTCAGCTGACCAATTGGGCGGGCTACTTAAGCACACCAGTCTGCATGCTCTTCCTGCTTTCCTTCTGCTATGGTTCCCGGTTGTTATGTGATGTTTGCTCCCACCACCACCCCAGCACCACCGGTGGGCTCTGTTATTTATATGTTCCCCATGGGGGGTTCATTGTATATCTATCTCCCTGCTCTTAATGTTTATGATGGTTAATCGTGCCGAGCAGGGAGTAAATGCAGCAGAGCCGAACGCCAAGATAAATATCATATGCACACTTGTATATTGGTTAAATCTATTCCGTGAGTTGTCTGACTGAAATATAATAAAAACATCATGACACATCGGCTGCATAACTGCTTTAACTGGCGTAACTCATGGTGTAAAAAGCTTGTTTGTCTAGCTTTCTGCCATATTGAACGGACTTTTCATCTAATTAGGTATCTGAAATAGCATGTAGCCTGTGCAAGAACTTAAGAAGTGTTACTTTTTACTGCTAATAAATATAGAAATAGATAAATTATAGTTCTAAACTGAAAGATGAAAGACTGTAAAACCGCAGTTATTTAAACCGCAGTTATTTGATAACTGGCTTGATTAGAAGTCTAATTTTGTTATTATTTTTTAAGAGACATGTTTGTAGATGCAAATGTATGTTGAAACAATTTCAATTGGCCTTCTTTGACCACTTGAACCCTAGCGTCCAGATTCTAGGCATTTCAGGTGAACATTTGACAAAAAAAGGGGACCAGCAAAGACCCCTGGGGGACTCTGGTCAACAAAGTTTAAAGGGGAATTTCTCCCTAAACCTTTTTTTACAAAAGTACGTTGATAATTATGTATATTGACAAAAAATATATATACAAAAATAAATAAAGATATAGGAGAGCTGAAGCAGCAGAAGGAGCTGGAGCTGCTCCTGGAGGGGTCTAACGTCAGCTCACG